>NW_027364860.1:0-167061 GCF_046119375.1 Phyllobates terribilis
TAAATGCACAAACAGTAATTTCTCCGCATTGCAAGGTGCAATTCTGAAATTTTTTGCTTTTTCCTGCTCCTCTTAGCATGATAAAGAAGATTAAAAGAGAGTGAGATGCCAGCTTCTTTCATTCAGTCAGTAGCTTCAAACATTCTGGGATATGAATAACATGATGTTTTTCAATGGCAAAAATTAATGAATATTGTAAATGCACAAACAGTAATTTCTCCGCATTGCAAGGTGCAATTCTGAAATTTTTGCTTTTTCCTGCTCCTCTTAGCATGATAAAGAAGATTCAAAGAGAGTGAGATGCCAGCTCCTTTCATTCAGTCAGTAGCTTCAATCATTTCTGGACGTTTTTCAATGGCAAAAATCAATGAATATTGTAAATGCACAAACAGTAATTTCTCCGCATTGCAAGGTGCAATTCTGAAATTTTTTGCTTTTTCCTGCTCCTCTTAGCATGATAAAGAAGATTCAAAGAGAGTGAGATGCCAGCTCCTTTCATTCAGTCAGTAGCTTCAATCATTTCTGGACGTTTTTCAATGGCAAAAATCAATGAATATTGTAAATGCACAAACAGTAATTTCTCCGCATTGCAAGGTGCAATTCTGAATTTTTTGCTTTTTCCTGCTCCTCTTAGCATGATAAAGAAGATTCAAAGAGAGTGAGATGCCAGCTCCTTTCATTCAGTCAGTAGCTTCAATCATTTCTGGTATATGAATAACATGATGTTTTTCAATGGCAAAAATCAATGAATATTGTAAATGCACAAACAGTAATTTCTCCGCATTGCAAGTGCAATTCTGAAATTTTTTGCTTTTTCCTGCTCTCTTAGCATGATAAAGAAGATTCAAAGAGAGTGAGATGCCAGCTCCTTTCATTCAGTCAGTAGCTTCAATCATTTCTGGACGTTTTTCAATGGCAAAAATCAATGAATATTGTAAATGCACAAACAGTAATTTCTCCGCATTGCAAGGTGCAATTCTGAATTTTTGCTTTTTCCTGCTCCTCTTAGCATGATAAAGAAGATTCAAAGAGAGTGAGATGCCAGCTCCTTTCATTCAGTCAGTAGCTTCAATCATTTCTGGACGTTTTTCAATGGCAAAAATCAATGAATATTGTAAATGCACAAACAGTAATTTCTCCATTGCAAGGTGCAATTCTGAAATTTTTTGCTTTTTCCTGCTCCTCTTAGCATGATAAAGAAGATTCAAAGAGAGTGAGATGCCAGCTCCTTTCATTCAGTCAGTAGCTTCAAACATTTCTGGTATATGAATAACATGATGTTTTTCAATGGCAAAAATCAATGAATATTGTAAATGCACAAACAGTAATTTCTCCGCATTGCAAGGTGCAATTCTGAAATTTTTTGCTTTTTCCTGCTCCTCTTAGCATGATAAAGAAGATTCAAAGAGAGTGAGATGCCAGCTCCTTTCATTCAGTCAGCAGCTTCAATCATTTCTGGACGTTTTTCAATGGCAAAAATCAATGAATATTGTAAATGCACAAACAGTAATTTCTCCGCATTGCAAGGTGCAATTCTGAAATTTTTTGCTTTTTCCTGCTCCTCTTAGCATGATAAAGAAGATTCAAAGAGAGTGAGATGCCAGCTTCTTTCATTCAGTCAGTAGCTTCAAACATTTCTGGGATATGAATAACATGATGTTTTTCAATGGCAAAAATTAATGAATATTGTAAATGCACAAACAGTAATTTCTCCGCATTGCAAGGTGCAATTCTGAAATTTTTTGCTTTTTCCTGCTCCTCTTAGCATGATAAAGAAGATTCAAAGAGAGTGAGATGCCAGCTCCTTTCATTCAGTCAGTAGCTTCAATCATTTCTGGACGTTTTTCAATGGCAAAAATCAATGAATATTGTAAATGCACAAACAGTAATTTCTCCGCATTGCAAGGTGCAATTCTGAAATTTTTTGCTTTTTCCTGCTCCTCTTAGCATGATAAAGAAGATTCAAAGAGAGTGAGATGCCAGCTCCTTTCATTCAGTCAGTAGCTTCAATCATTTCTGGACGTTTTTCAATGGCAAAAATCAATGAATATTGTAAATGCACAAACAGTAATTTCTCCGCATTGCAAGGTGCAATTCTGAAATTTTTTGCTTTTTCCTGCTCCTCTTAGCATGATAAAGAAGATTCAAAGAGAGTGAGATGCCAGCTCCTTTCATTCAGTCAGTAGCTTCAATCATTTCTGGTATATGAATAACATGATGTTTTTCAATGGCAAAAATCAATGAATATTGTAAATGCAAAAACAGTAATTTCTCCGCATTGCAAGTTGCAATTCTGAAATTTTTTGCTTTTTCCTGCTCCTCTTAGCATGATAAAGAAGATTCAAAGAGAGTGAGATGCCAGCTCCTTTCATTCAGTCAGTAGCTTCAATCATTTCTGGACGTTTTTCAATGGCAAAAATCAATGAATATTGTAAATGCACAAACAGTAATTTCTCCGCATTGCAAGGTGCAATTCTGAAATTTTTTGCTTTTTCCTGCTCCTCTTAGCATGATAAAGAAGATTCAAAGAGAGTGAGATGCCAGCTCCTTTCATTCAGTCAGTAGCTTCAATCATTTCTGGACGTTTTTCAATGGCAAAAATCAATGAATATTGTAAATGCACAAACAGTAATTTCTCCGCATTGCAAGGTGCAATTCTGAAATTTTTTGCTTTTTCCTGCTCCTCTTAGCATGATAAAGAAGATTCAAAGAGAGTGAGATGCCAGCTCCTTTCATTCAGTCAGTAGCTTCAAACATTTCTGGTATATGAATAACATGATGTTTTTCAATGGCAAAAATCAATGAATATTGTAAAAGCACAAACAGTAATTTCTCCGCATTGCAAGGTGCAATTCTGAAATTTTTTGCTTTTTCCTGCTCCTCTTAGCATGATAAAGAAGATTCAAAGAGAGTGAGATGCCAGCTCCTTTCATTCAGTCAGTAGCTTCAATCATTTCTGGACGTTTTTCAATGGCAAAAATCAATGAATATTGTAAATGCACAAACAGTAATTTCTCCGCATTGCAAGGTGCAATTCTGAAATTTTTTGCTTTTTCCTGCTCCTCTTAGCATGATAAAGAAGATTCAAAGAGAGTGAGATGCCAGCTCCTTTCATTCAGTCAGTAGCTTCAATCATTTCTGGTATATGAATAACATGATGTTTTTCAATGGCAAAAATCAATGAATATTGTAAATGCACAAACAGTAATTTCTCCACATTGCAAGGTGCAATTCTGAAATTTTTTGCTTTTTCCTGCTCCTCTTAGCATGATAAAGAAGATTCAAAGAGAGTGAGATGCCAGCTCCTTTCATTCAGTCAGTAGCTTCAATCATTTCTGGACGTTTTTCAATGGCAAAAATCAATGAATATTGTAAATGCACAAACAGTAATTTCTCCGCATTGCAAGGTGCAATTCTGAAATTTTTTGCTTTTTCCTGCTCCTCTTAGCATGATAAAGAAGATTCAAAGAGAGCGAGATGCCAGCTCCTTTCATTCAGTCAGTAGCTTCAATCATTTCTGGTATATGAATAACATGATGTTTTTCAATGGCAAAAATCAATGAATATTGTAAATGCACAAACAGTAATTTCTCCGCATTGCAAGGTGCAATTCTGAAATTTTTTGCTTTTTCCTGCTCCTCTTAGCATGATAAAGAAGATTCAAAGAGAGTGAGATGCCAGCTCCTTTCATTCAGTCAGTAGCTTCAATCATTTCTGGACGTTTTTCAATGGCAAAAATCAATGAATATTGTAAATGCACAAACAGTAATTTCTCCGCATTGCAAGGTGCAATTCTGAAATTTTTTGCTTTTTCCTGCTCCTCTTAGCATGATAAAGAAGATTCAAAGAGAGTGAGATGCCAGCTCCTTTCATTCAGTCAGTAGCTTCAAACATTTCTGGTATATGAATAACATGATGTTTTTCAATGGCAAAAATCAATGAATATTGTAAATGCACAAACAGTAATTTCTCCGCATTGCAAGGTGCAATTCTGAAATTTTTTGCTTTTTCCTGCTCCTCTTAGCATGATAAAGAAGATTCAAAGAGAGTGAGATGCCAGCTCCTTTCATTCAGTCAGTAGCTTCAATCATTTCTGGACGTTTTTCAATGGCAAAAATCAATGAATATTGTAAATGCACAAACAGTAATTTCTCCGCATTGCAAGGTGCAATTCTGAAATTTTTTGCTTTTTCCTGCTCCTCTTAGCATGATAAAGAAGATTCAAAGAGAGTGAGATGCCAGCTCCTTTCATTCAGTCAGTAGCTTCAATCATTTCTGGACGTTTTTCAATGGCAAAAATCAATGAATATTGTAAATGCACAAACAGTAATTTCTCCGCATTGCAAGGTGCAATTCTGAAATTTTTTGCTTTTTCCTGCTCCTCTTAGCATGATAAAGAAGATTCAAAGAGAGTGAGATGCCAGCTCCTTTCATTCAGTCAGTAGCTTCAAACATTTCTGGTATATGAATAACATGATGTTTTTCAATGGCAAAAATCAATGAATATTGTAAAAGCACAAACAGTAATTTCTCCGCATTGCAAGGTGCAATTCTGAAATTTTTTGCTTTTTCCTGCTCCTCTTAGCATGATAAAGAAGATTCAAAGAGAGTGAGATGCCAGCTCCTTTCATTCAGTCAGTAGCTTCAATCATTTCTGGACGTTTTTCAATGGCAAAAATCAATGAATATTGTAAATGCACAAACAGTAATTTCTCCGCATTGCAAGGTGCAATTCTGAAATTTTTTGCTTTTTCCTGCTCCTCTTAGCATGATAAAGAAGATTCAAAGAGAGTGAGATGCCAGCTCCTTTCATTCAGTCACTAGCTTCAATCATTTCTGGTATATGAATAACATGATGTTTTTCAATGGCAAAAATCAATGAATATTGTAAATGCACAAACAGTAATTTCTCCGCATTGCAAGTTGCAATTCTGAAATTTTTTGCTTTTTCCTGCTCCTCTTAGCATGATAAAGAAGATTCAAAGAGAGTGAGATGCCAGCTCCTTTCATTCAGTCAGTAGCTTCAATTATTTCTGGACGTTTTTCAATGGCAAAAATCAATGAATATTGTAAATGCACAAACAGTAATTTCTCCGCATTGCAAGGTGCAATTCTGAAATTTTTTGCTTTTTCCTGCTCCTCTTAGCATGATAAAGAAGATTCAAAGAGAGTGAGATGCCAGCTCCTTTCATTCAGTCAGTTGCTTCAATCATTTCTGGACGTTTTTCAATGGCAAAAATCAGTGAATATTGCAAATGCACAAACAGTAATTTCTCCGCATTGCAAGGTGCAATTCTGAAATTTTTTGCTTTTTCCTGCTCCTCTTAGCATGATAAAGAAGATTCAAAGAGAGTGAGATGCCAGCTCCTTTCATTCAGTCAGTAGCTTCAATCATTTCTGGACGTTTTTCAATGGCAAAAATCAATGAATATTGTAAATGCACAAACAGTAATTTCTCCGCATTGCAAGGTGCAATTCTGAAATTTTTTGCTTTTTCCTGCTCCTCTTTGCATGATAAAGAAGATTCAAAGAGAGTGAGATGCCAGCTCCTTTCATTCAGTCAGTAGCTTCAATCATTTCTGGTATATGAATAACATGATGTTTTTCAATGGCAAAAATCAATGAATATTGTAAATGCACAAACAGTAATTTCTCCGCATTGCAAGGTGCAATTCTGAAATTTTTGGCTTTTTCCTGCTCCTCTTAGCATGATAAAGTAGATTCAAAGAGAGTGAGATGCCAGCTCCTTTCATTCAGTCAGTAGCTTCAATCATTTCTGGATGTTTTTCAATGGCAAAAATCAATGAATATTGTAAATGCACAAACAGTAATTTCTCCGCATTGCAAGGTGCAATTCTGAAATTTTTTGCTTTTTCCTGCTCCTCTTAGCATGATAAAGAAGATTCAAAGAGAGTGAGATGCCAGCTCCTTTCATTCAGTCAGTAGCTTCAAACATTTCTGGTATATGAATAACATGATGTTTTTCAATGGCAAAAATCAATGAATATTGTAAATGCACAAACAGTAATTTCTCCGCATTGCAAGGTGCAATTCTGAAATTTTTTGCTTTTTCCTGCTCCTCTTAGCATGATAAAGAAGATTCAAAGAGAGTGAGATGCCAGCTCCTTTCATTCAGTCAGTAGCTTCAATCATTTCTGGTATATGAATAACATGATGTTTTTCAATGGCAAAAATCAATGAATATTGTAAATGCACAAACAGTAATTTCTCCGCATTGCAAGTTGCAATTCTGAAATTTTTTGCTTTTTCCTGCTCCTCTTAGCATGATAAAGAAGATTCAAAGAGAGTGAGATGCCAGCTCCTTTCATTCAGTCAGTAGCTTCAATCATTTCTGGACGTTTTTCAATGGCAAAAATCAATGAATATTGTAAATGCACAAACAGTAATTTCTCCGCATTGCAAGGTGCAATTCTGAAATTTTTTGCTTTTTCCTGCTCCTCTTAGCATGATAAAGAAGATTCAAAGAGAGTGAGATGCCAGCTCCTTTCATTCAGTCAGTAGCTTCAATCATTTCTGGACGTTTTTCAATGGCAAAAATCAATGAATATTGTAAATGCACAAACAGTAATTTCTCCGCATTGCAAGGTGCAATTCTGAAATTTTTTGCTTTTTCCTGCTCCTCTTAGCATGATAAAGAAGATTCAAAGAGAGTGAGATGCCAGCTCCTTTCATTCAGTCAGTAGCTTCAAACATTTCTGGTATATGAATAACATGATGTTTTTCAATGGCAAAAATCAATGAATATTGTAAAAGCACAAACAGTAATTTCTCCGCATTGCAAGGTGCAATTCTGAAATTTTTTGCTTTTTCCTGCTCCTCTTAGCATGATAAAGAAGATTCAAAGAGAGTGAGATGCCAGCTCCTTTCATTCAGTCAGTAGCTTCAATCATTTCTGGACGTTTTTCAATGGCAAAAATCAATGAATATTGTAAATGCACAAACAGTAATTTCTCCGCATTGCAAGGTGCAATTCTGAAATTTTTTGCTTTTTCCTGCTCCTCTTAGCATGATAAAGAAGATTCAAAGAGAGTGAGATGCCAGCTCCTTTCATTCAGTCAGTAGCTTCAAACATTTCTGGTATATGAATAACATGATGTTTTTCAATGGCAAAAATCAATGAATATTGTAAAAGCACAAACAGTAATTTCTCCGCATTGCAAGGTGCAATTCTGAAATTTTTTGCTTTTTCCTGCTCCTCTTAGCATGATAAAGAAGATTCAAAGAGAGTGAGATGCCAGCTCCTTTCATTCAGTCAGTAGCTTCAATCATTTCTGGACGTTTTTCAATGGCAAAAATCAATGAATATTGTAAATGCACAAACAGTAATTTCTCCGCATTGCAAGGTGCAATTCTGAAATTTTTTGCTTTTTCCTGCTCCTCTTAGCATGATAAAGAAGATTCAAAGAGAGTGAGATGCCAGCTCCTTTCATTCAGTCAGTAGCTTCAATCATTTCTGGACGTTTTTCAATGGCAAAAATCAATGAATATTGTAAATGCACAAACAGTAATTTCTCCGCATTGCAAGGTGCAATTCTGAAATTTTTTGCTTTTTCCTGCTCCTCTTAGCATGATAAAGAAGATTAAAAGAGAGTGAGATGCCAGCTTCTTTCATTCAGTCAGTAGCTTCAAACATTTCTGGGATATGAATAACATGATGTTTTTCAATGGCAAAAATTAATGAATATTGTAAATGCACAAACAGTAATTTCTCCGCATTGCAAGGTGCAATTCTGAAATTTTTTGCTTTTTCCTGCTCCTCTTAGCATGATAAAGAAGATTCAAAGAGAGTGAGATGCCAGCTCCTTTCATTCAGTCAGTAGCTTCAATCATTTCTGGACGTTTTTCAATGGCAAAAATCAATGAATATTGTAAATGCACAAACAGTAATTTCTCCGCATTGCAAGGTGCAATTCTGAAATTTTTTGCTTTTTCCTGCTCCTCTTAGCATGATAAAGAAGATTCAAAGAGAGTGAGATGCCAGCTCCTTTCATTCAGTCAGTAGCTTCAATCATTTCTGGACGTTTTTCAATGGCAAAAATCAATGAATATTGTAAATGCACAAACAGTAATTTCTCCGCATTGCAAGGTGCAATTCTGAAATTTTTTGCTTTTTCCTGCTCCTCTTAGCATGATAAAGAAGATTCAAAGAGAGTGAGATGCCAGCTCCTTTCATTCAGTCAGTAGCTTCAATCATTTCTGGTATATGAATAACATGATGTTTTTCAATGGCAAAAATCAATGAATATTGTAAATGCACAAACAGTAATTTCTCCGCATTGCAAGTTGCAATTCTGAAATTTTTTGCTTTTTCCTGCTCCTCTTAGCATGATAAAGAAGATTCAAAGAGAGTGAGATGCCAGCTCCTTTCTTTCAGTCAGTAGCTTCAATCATTTCTGGACGTTTTTCAATGGCAAAAATCAATGAATATTGTAAATGCACAAACAGTAATTTCTCCGCATTGCAAGGTGCAATTCTGAAATTTTTTGCTTTTTCCTGCTCCTCTTAGCATGATAAAGAAGATTCAAAGAGAGTGAGATGCCAGCTCCTTTCATTCAGTCAGTAGCTTCAATCATTTCTGGACGTTTTTCAATGGCAAAAATCAATGAATATTGTAAATGCACAAACAGTAATTTCTCCGCATTGCAAGGTGCAATTCTGAAATTTTTTGCTTTTTCCTGCTCCTCTTAGCATGATAAAGAAGATTCAAAGAGAGTGAGATGCCAGCTCCTTTCATTCAGTCAGTAGCTTCAAACATTTCTGGTATATGAATAACATGATGTTTTTCAATGGCAAAAATCAATGAATATTGTAAATGCACAAACAGTAATTTCTCCGCATTGCAAGGTGCAATTCTGAAATTTTTTGCTTTTTCCTGCTCCTCTTAGCATGATAAAGAAGATTCAAAGAGAGTGAGATGCCAGCTCCTTTCATTCAGTCAGTAGCTTCAATCATTTCTGGACGTTTTTCAATGGCAAAAATCAATGAATATTGTAAATGCACAAACAGTAATTTCTCCGCATTGCAAGGTGCAATTCTGAAATTTTTTGCTTTTTCCTGCTCCTCTTAGCATGATAAAGAAGATTCAAAGAGAGTGAGATGCCAGCTTCTTTCATTCAGTCAGTAGCTTCAAACATTTCTGGGATATGAATAACATGATGTTTTTCAATGGCAAAAATTAATGAATATTGTAAATGCACAAACAGTAATTTCTCCGCATTGCAAGGTGCAATTCTGAAATTTTTTGCTTTTTCCTGCTCCTCTTAGCATGATAAAGAAGATTCAAAGAGAGTGAGATGCCAGCTCCTTTCATTCAGTCAGTAGCTTCAATCATTTCTGGACGTTTTTCAATGGCAAAAATCAATGAATATTGTAAATGCACAAACAGTAATTTCTCCGCATTGCAAGGTGCAATTCTGAAATTTTTTGCTTTTTCCTGCTCCTCTTAGCATGATAAAGAAGATTCAAAGAGAGTGAGATGCCAGCTCCTTTCATTCAGTCAGTAGCTTCAATCATTTCTGGACGTTTTTCAATGGCAAAAATCAATGAATATTGTAAATGCACAAACAGTAATTTCTCCGCATTGCAAGGTGCAATTCTGAAATTTTTTGCTTTTTCCTGCTCCTCTTAGCATGATAAAGAAGATTCAAAGAGAGTGAGATGCCAGCTCCTTTCATTCAGTCAGTAGCTTCAATCATTTCTGGTATATGAATAACATGATGTTTTTCAATGGCAAAAATCAATGAATATTGTAAATGCACAAACAGTAATTTCTCCGCATTGCAAGTTGCAATTCTGAATTTTTTTGCTTTTTCCTGCTCCTCTTAGCATGATAAAGAAGATTCAAAGAGAGTGAGATGCCAGCTCCTTTCATTCAGTCAGTAGCTTCAATCATTTCTGGACGTTTTTCAATGGCAAAAATCAATGAATATTGTAAATGCACAAACAGTAATTTCTCCGCATTGCAAGGTGCAATTCTGAAATTTTTTGCTTTTTCCTGCTCCTCTTAGCATGATAAAGAAGATTCAAAGAGAGTGAGATGCCAGCTCCTTTCATTCAGTCAGTAGCTTCAATCATTTCTGGACGTTTTTCAATGGCAAAAATCAATGAATATTGTAAATGCACAAACAGTAATTTCTCCGCATTGCAAGGTGCAATTCTGAAATTTTTTGCTTTTTCCTGCTCCTCTTAGCATGATAAAGAAGATTCAAAGAGAGTGAGATGCCAGCTCCTTTCATTCAGTCAGTAGCTTCAAACATTTCTGGTATATGAATAACATGATGTTTTTCAATGGCAAAAATCAATGAATATTGTAAAAGCACAAACAGTAATTTCTCCGCATTGCAAGGTGCAATTCTGAAATTTTTTGCTTTTTCCTGCTCCTCTTAGCATGATAAAGAAGATTCAAAGAGAGTGAGATGCCAGCTCCTTTCATTCAGTCAGTAGCTTCAATCATTTCTGGACGTTTTTCAATGGCAAAAATCAATGAATATTGTAAATGCACAAACAGTAATTTCTCCGCATTGCAAGGTGCAATTCTGAAATTTTTTGCTTTTTCCTGCTCCTCTTAGCATGATAAAGAAGATTCAAAGAGAGTGAGATGCCAGCTCCTTTCATTCAGTCAGTAGCTTCAATCATTTCTGGTATATGAATAACATGATGTTTTTCAATGGCAAAAATCAATGAATATTGTAAATGCACAAACAGTAATTTCTCCACATTGCAAGGTGCAATTCTGAAATTTTTTGCTTTTTCCTGCTCCTCTTAGCATGATAAAGAAGATTCAAAGAGAGTGAGATGCCAGCTCCTTTCATTCAGTCAGTAGCTTCAATCATTTCTGGACGTTTTTCAATGGCAAAAATCAATGAATATTGTAAATGCACAAACAGTAATTTCTCCGCATTGCAAGGTGCAATTCTGAAATTTTTTGCTTTTTCCTGCTCCTCTTAGCATGATAAAGAAGATTCAAAGAGAGCGAGATGCCAGCTCCTTTCATTCAGTCAGTAGCTTCAATCATTTCTGGTATATGAATAACATGATGTTTTTCAATGGCAAAAATCAATGAATATTGTAAATGCACAAACAGTAATTTCTCCGCATTGCAAGGTGCAATTCTGAAATTTTTTGCTTTTTCCTGCTCCTCTTAGCATGATAAAGAAGATTCAAAGAGAGTGAGATGCCAGCTCCTTTCATTCAGTCAGTAGCTTCAATCATTTCTGGACGTTTTTCAATGGCAAAAATCAATGAATATTGTAAATGCACAAACAGTAATTTCTCCGCATTGCAAGGTGCAATTCTGAAATTTTTTGCTTTTTCCTGCTCCTCTTAGCATGATAAAGAAGATTCAAAGAGAGTGAGATGCCAGCTCCTTTCATTCAGTCAGTAGCTTCAAACATTTCTGGTATATGAATAACATGATGTTTTTCAATGGCAAAAATCAATGAATATTGTAAATGCACAAACAGTAATTTCTCCGCATTGCAAGGTGCAATTCTGAAATTTTTTGCTTTTTCCTGCTCCTCTTAGCATGATAAAGAAGATTCAAAGAGAGTGAGATGCCAGCTCCTTTCATTCAGTCAGTAGCTTCAATCATTTCTGGACGTTTTTCAATGGCAAAAATCAATGAATATTGTAAATGCACAAACAGTAATTTCTCCGCATTGCAAGGTGCAATTCTGAAATTTTTTGCTTTTTCCTGCTCCTCTTAGCATGATAAAGAAGATTCAAAGAGAGTGAGATGCCAGCTCCTTTCATTCAGTCAGTAGCTTCAATCATTTCTGGACGTTTTTCAATGGCAAAAATCAATGAATATTGTAAATGCACAAACAGTAATTTCTCCGCATTGCAAGGTGCAATTCTGAAATTTTTTGCTTTTTCCTGCTCCTCTTAGCATGATAAAGAAGATTCAAAGAGAGTGAGATGCCAGCTCCTTTCATTCAGTCAGTAGCTTCAAACATTTCTGGTATATGAATAACATGATGTTTTTCAATGGCAAAAATCAATGAATATTGTAAAAGCACAAACAGTAATTTCTCCGCATTGCAAGGTGCAATTCTGAAATTTTTTGCTTTTTCCTGCTCCTCTTAGCATGATAAAGAAGATTCAAAGAGAGTGAGATGCCAGCTCCTTTCATTCAGTCAGTAGCTTCAATCATTTCTGGACGTTTTTCAATGGCAAAAATCAATGAATATTGTAAATGCACAAACAGTAATTTCTCCGCATTGCAAGGTGCAATTCTGAAATTTTTTGCTTTTTCCTGCTCCTCTTAGCATGATAAAGAAGATTCAAAGAGAGTGAGATGCCAGCTCCTTTCATTCAGTCACTAGCTTCAATCATTTCTGGTATATGAATAACATGATGTTTTTCAATGGCAAAAATCAATGAATATTGTAAATGCACAAACAGTAATTTCTCCGCATTGCAAGTTGCAATTCTGAAATTTTTTGCTTTTTCCTGCTCCTCTTAGCATGATAAAGAAGATTCAAAGAGAGTGAGATGCCAGCTCCTTTCATTCAGTCAGTAGCTTCAATTATTTCTGGACGTTTTTCAATGGCAAAAATCAATGAATATTGTAAATGCACAAACAGTAATTTCTCCGCATTGCAAGGTGCAATTCTGAAATTTTTTGCTTTTTCCTGCTCCTCTTAGCATGATAAAGAAGATTCAAAGAGAGTGAGATGCCAGCTCCTTTCATTCAGTCAGTTGCTTCAATCATTTCTGGACGTTTTTCAATGGCAAAAATCAGTGAATATTGCAAATGCACAAACAGTAATTTCTCCGCATTGCAAGGTGCAATTCTGAAATTTTTTGCTTTTTCCTGCTCCTCTTAGCATGATAAAGAAGATTCAAAGAGAGTGAGATGCCAGCTCCTTTCATTCAGTCAGTAGCTTCAATCATTTCTGGACGTTTTTCAATGGCAAAAATCAATGAATATTGTAAATGCACAAACAGTAATTTCTCCGCATTGCAAGGTGCAATTCTGAAATTTTTTGCTTTTTCCTGCTCCTCTTTGCATGATAAAGAAGATTCAAAGAGAGTGAGATGCCAGCTCCTTTCATTCAGTCAGTAGCTTCAATCATTTCTGGTATATGAATAACATGATGTTTTTCAATGGCAAAAATCAATGAATATTGTAAATGCACAAACAGTAATTTCTCCGCATTGCAAGGTGCAATTCTGAAATTTTTGGCTTTTTCCTGCTCCTCTTAGCATGATAAAGTAGATTCAAAGAGAGTGAGATGCCAGCTCCTTTCATTCAGTCAGTAGCTTCAATCATTTCTGGATGTTTTTCAATGGCAAAAATCAATGAATATTGTAAATGCACAAACAGTAATTTCTCCGCATTGCAAGGTGCAATTCTGAAATTTCTTGCATTTTCCTGCTCCTCTTAGCATGATAAAGAAGATTCAAAGAGAGTGAGATGCCAGCTCCTTTCATTCAGTCAGTAGCTTCAATCATTTCTGGACGTTTTTCAATGGCAAAAATCAATGAATATTGTAAATGCACAAACAGTAATTTCTCCGCATTGCAAGGTGCAATTCTGAAATTTTTTGCTTTTTCCTGCTCCTCTTAGCATGATAAAGAAGATTCAAAGAGAGTGAGATGCCAGCTCCTTTCATTCAGTCAGTAGCTTCAAACATTTCTGGTATATGAATAACATGATGTTTTTCAATGGCAAAAATCAATGAATATTGTAAATGCACAAACAGTAATTTCTCCGCATTGCAAGGTGCAATTCTGAAATTTTTTGCTTTTTCCTGCTCCTCTTAGCATGATAAAGAAGATTCAAAGAGAGTGAGATGCCAGCTCCTTTCATTCAGTCAGTAGCTTCAATCATTTCTGGTATATGAATAACATGATGTTTTTCAATGGCAAAAATCAATGAATATTGTAAATGCACAAACAGTAATTTCTCCGCATTGCAAGTTGCAATTCTGAAATTTTTTGCTTTTTCCTGCTCCTCTTAGCATGATAAAGAAGATTCAAAGAGAGTGAGATGCCAGCTCCTTTCATTCAGTCAGTAGCTTCAATCATTTCTGGACGTTTTTCAATGGCAAAAATCAATGAATATTGTAAATGCACAAACAGTAATTTCTCCGCATTGCAAGGTGCAATTCTGAAATTTTTTGCTTTTTCCTGCTCCTCTTAGCATGATAAAGAAGATTCAAAGAGAGTGAGATGCCAGCTCCTTTCATTCAGTCAGTAGCTTCAATCATTTCTGGACGTTTTTCAATGGCAAAAATCAATGAATATTGTAAATGCACAAACAGTAATTTCTCCGCATTGCAAGGTGCAATTCTGAAATTTTTTGCTTTTTCCTGCTCCTCTTAGCATGATAAAGAAGATTCAAAGAGAGTGAGATGCCAGCTCCTTTCATTCAGTCAGTAGCTTCAAACATTTCTGGTATATGAATAACATGATGTTTTTCAATGGCAAAAATCAATGAATATTGTAAAAGCACAAACAGTAATTTCTCCGCATTGCAAGGTGCAATTCTGAAATTTTTTGCTTTTTCCTGCTCCTCTTAGCATGATAAAGAAGATTCAAAGAGAGTGAGATGCCAGCTCCTTTCATTCAGTCAGTAGCTTCAATCATTTCTGGACGTTTTTCAATGGCAAAAATCAATGAATATTGTAAATGCACAAACAGTTATTTCTCCGCATTGCAAGGTGCAATTCTGAAATTTTTTGCTTTTTCCTGCTCCTCTTAGCATGATAAAGAAGATTCAAAGAGAGTGAGATGCCAGCTCCTTTCATTCAGTCAGTAGCTTCAATCATTTCTGGTATATGAATAACATGATGTTTTTCAATGGCAAAAATCAATGAATATTGTAAATGCACAAACAGTAATTTCTCCACATTGCAAGGTGCAATTCTGAAATTTTTTGCTTTTTCCTGCTCCTCTTAGCATGATAAAGAAGATTCAAAGAGAGTGAGATGCCAGCTCCTTTCATTCAGTCAGTAGCTTCAATCATTTCTGGACGTTTTTCAATGGCAAAAATCAATGAATATTGTAAATGCACAAACAGTAATTTCTCCGCATTGCAAGGTGCAATTCTGAAATTTTTTGCTTTTTCCTGCTCCTCTTAGCATGATAAAGAAGAATCAAAGAGAGCGAGATGCCAGCTCCTTTCATTCAGTCAGTAGCTTCAATCATTTCTGGTATATGAATAACATGATGTTCTTCAATGGCAAAAATCAATGAATATTGTAAATGCACAAACAGTAATTTCTCCGCATTGCAAGGTGCAATTCTGAAATTTTTTGCTTTTTCCTGCTCCTCTTAGCATGATAAAGAAGATTCAAAGAGAGTGAGATGCCAGCTCCTTTCATTCAGTCAGTAGCTTCAATCATTTCTGGACGTTTTTCAATGGCAAAAATCAATGAATATTGTAAATGCACAAACAGTAATTTCTCCGCATTGCAAGGTGCAATTCTGAAATTTTTTGCTTTTTTCTGCTCCTCTTAGCATGATAAAGAAGATTCAAAGAGAGTGAGATGCCAGCTCCTTTCATTCAGTCAGTAGCTTCAAACATTTCTAGTATATGAATAACATGATGTTTTTCAATGGCAAAAATCAATGAATATTGTAAATGCACAAACAGTAATTTCTCCGCATTGCAAGGTGCAATTTTGAAATTTTTTGCTTTTTCCTGCTCCTCTTAGCATGATAAAGAAGATTCAAAGAGAGTGAGATGCCAGCTCCTTTCATTCAGTCAGTAGCTTCAATCATTTCTGGACGTTTTTCAATGGCAAAAATCAATGAATATTGTAAATGCACAAACAGTAATTTCTCCGCATTGCAAGGTGCAATTCTGAAATTTTTTGCTTTTTCCTGCTCCTCTTAGCATGATAAAGAAGATTCAAAGAGAGTGAGATGCCAGCTCCTTTCATTCAGTCAGTAGCTTCAATCATTTCTGGACGTTTTTCAATGGCAAAAATCAATGAATATTGTAAATGCACAAACAGTAATTTCTCCGCATTGCAAGGTGCAATTCTGAAATTTTTTGCTTTTTCCTGCTCCTCTTAGCATGATAAAGAAGATTCAAAGAGAGTGAGATGCCAGCTCCTTTAATTCAGTCAGTAGCTTCAATCATTTCTGGTATATGAATAACATGATGTTTTTCAATGGCAAAAATCAATGAATATTGTAAATGCACAAACAGTAATTTCTCCGCATTGCAAGGTGCAATTCTGAAATTTTTTGCTTTTTCCTGCTCCTCTTAGCATGATAAAGAAGATTCAAAGAGAGTGAGATGCCAGCTCCTTTCATTCAGTCAGCAGCTTCAATCATTTCTGGACATTTTTCAATGGCAAAAATCAATGAATATTGTAAATGCACAAACAGTAATTTCTCCGCATTGCAAGGTGCAATTCTGAAATTTTTTGCTTTTTCCTGCTCCTCTTAGCATGATAAAGAAGATTCAAAGAGAGTGAGATGCCAGCTCCTTTCATTCAGTCAGTAGCTTCAAACATTTCTGGTATATGAATAACATGATGTTTTTCAATGGCAAAAATCAATGAATATTGTAAAAGCACAAACAGTAATTTCTCCGCATTGCAAGGTGCAATTCTGAAATTTTTTGCTTTTTCCTGCTCCTCTTAGCATGATAAAGAAGATTCAAAGAGAGTGAGATGCCAGCTCCTTTCATTCAGTCAGTAGCTTCAATCATTTCTGGACGTTTTTCAATGGCAAAAATCAATGAATATTGTAAATGCACAAACAGTAATTTCTCCGCATTGCAAGGTGCAATTCTGAAATTTTTTGCTTTTTCCTGCTCCTCTTAGCATGATAAAGAAGATTCAAAGAGAGTGAGATGCTAGCTCCTTTCATTCAGTCAGTAGCTTCAATCATTTCTGGTATATGAATAACATGATGTTTTTCAATGGCAAAAATCAATGAATATTGTAAATGCACAAACAGTAATTTCTCCGCATTGCAAGTTGCAATTCTGAAATTTTTTGCTTTTTCCTGCTCCACTTAGCATGATAAAGAAGATTCAAAGAGAGTGAGATGCCAGCTCCTTTCATTCAGTCAGTAGCTTCAATTATTTCTGGACGTTTTTCAATGGCAAAAATCAATGAATATTGTAAATGCACAAACAGTAATTTCTCCGCATTGCAAGGTGCAATTCTGAAATTTTTTGCTTTTTCCTGCTCCTCTTAGCATGATAAAGAAGATTCAAAGAGAGTGAGATGCCAGCTCCTTTCATTCAGTCAGTTGCTTCAATCATTTCTGGACGTTTTTCAATGGCAAAAATCAGTGAATATTGTAAATGCACAAACAGTAATTTCTCCGCATTGCAAGGTGCAATTCTGAAATTTTTTGCTTTTTCCTGCTCCTCTTAGCATGATAAAGAAGATTCAAAGAGAGTGAGATGCCAGCTCCTTTCATTCAGTCAGTAGCTTCAATCATTTCTGGACGTTTTTCAATGGCAAAAATCAATGAATATTGTAAATGCACAAACAGTAATTTCTCCGCATTGCAAGGTGCAATTCTGAAATTTTTTGCTTTTTCCTGCTCCTCTTTGCATGATAAAGAAGATTCAAAGAGAGTGAGATGCCAGCTCCTTTCATTCAGTCAGTAGCTTCAATCATTTCTGGTATATGAATAACATGATGTTTTTCAATGGCAAAAATCAATGAATATTGAAAATGCACAAACAGTAATTTCTCCGCATTGCAAGGTGCAATTCTGAAATTTTTGGCTTTTTCCTGCTCCTCTTAGCATGATAAAGAAGATTCAAAGAGAGTGAGATGCCAGCTCCTTTCATTCAGTCAGTAGCTTCAATCATTTCTGGATGTTTTTCAATGGCAAAAATCAATGAATATTGTAAATGCACAAACAGTAATTTCTCCGCATTGCAAGGTGCAATTCTGAAATTTCTTGCATTTTCCTGCTCCTCTTAGCATGATAAAGAAGATTCAAAGAGAGTGAGATGCCAGCTCCTTTCATTCAGTCAGTAGCTTCAATCATTTCTGGACGTTTTTCAATGGCAAAAATCAATGAATATTGTAAATGCACAAACAGTAATTTCTCCGCATTGCAAGGTGCAATTCTGAAATTTTTTGCTTTTTCCTGCTCCTCTTAGCATGATAAAGAAGATTCAAAGAGAGTGAGATGCCAGCTCCTTTCATTCAGTCAGTAGCTTCAAACATTTCTGGTATATGAATAACATGATGTTTTTCAATGGCAAAAATCAATGAATATTGTAAATGCACAAACAGTAATTTCTCCGCATTGCAAGGTGCAATTCTGAAATTTTTTGCTTTTTCCTGCTCCTCTTAGCATGATAAAGAAGATTCAAAGAGAGTGAGATGCCAGCTCCTTTCATTCAGTCAGTAGCTTCAATCATTTCTGGACGTTTTTCAATGGCAAAAATCAATGAATATTGTAAATGCACAAACAGTAATTTCTCCGCATTGCAAGGTGCAATTCTGAAATTTTTTGCTTTTTCCTGCTCCTCTTAGCATGATAAAGAAGATTCAAAGAGCGTGAGATGCCAGCTTCTTTCATTCAGTCAGTAGCTTCAAACATTTCTGGGATATGAATAACATGATGTTTTTCAATGGCAAAAATTAATGAATATTGTAAATGCACAAACAGTAATTTCTCCGCATTGCAAGGTGCAATTCTGAAATTTTTTGCTTTTTCCTGCTCCTCTTAGCATGATAAAGAAGATTCAAAGAGAGTGAGATGCCAGCTCCTTTCATTCAGTCAGTAGCTTCAATCATTTCTGGACGTTTTTCAATGGCAAAAATCAATGAATATTGTAAATGCACAAACAGTAATTTCTCCGCATTGCAAGGTGCAATTCTGAAATTTTTGGCTTTTTCCTGCTCCTCTTAGCATGATAAAGAAGATTCAAAGAGAGTGAGATGCCAGCTCCTTTCATTCAGTCAGTAGCTTCAATCATTTCTGGACGTTTTTCAATGGCAAAAATCAATGAATATTGTAAATGCACAAACAGTAATTTCTCCGCATTGCAAGGTGCAATTCTGAAATTTTTTGCTTTTTCCTGCTCCTCTTAGCATGATAAAGAAGATTCAAAGAGAGTGAGATGCCAGCTCCTTTCATTCAGTCAGTAGCTTCAATCATTTCTGGTATATGAATAACATGATGTTTTTCAATGGCAAAAATCAATGAATATTGTAAATGCACAAACAGTAATTTCTCCGCATTGCAAGTTGCAATTCTGAAATTTTTTGCTTTTTCCTGCTCCTCTTAGCATGATAAAGAAGATTCAAAGAGAGTGAGATTCCAGCTCCTTTCATTCAGTCAGTAGCTTCAATCATTTCTGGACGTTTTTCAATGACAAAAATCAATGAATATTGTAAATGCACAAACAGTAATTTCTCCGCATTGCAAGATGCAATTCTGAAATTTTTTGCTTTTTCCTGCTCCTCTTAGAATGATAAAAAAGATTCAAAGAGAGTGAGATGCCAGCTCCTTTCATTCAGTCAGTAGCTTCAATCATTTCTGGACGTTTTTCAATGCCAAAAATCAATGAATATTGTAAATGCACAAACAGTAATTTCTCCGCATTGCAAGGTGCAATTCTGAAATTTTTTGCTTTTTCCTGCTCCTCTTAGCATGATAAAGAAGATTCAAAGAGAGTGAGATGCCAGCTCCTTTCATTCAGTCAGTAGCTTCAATCATTTCTGGTATATGAATAACATGATGTTTTTCAATGGCAAAAATCAATGAATATTGTAAATGCACAAACAGTAATTTCTCCGCATTGCAAGGTGCAATTCTGAAATTTTTTGCTTTTTCCTGCTCCTCTTAGCATGATAAAGAAGATTCAAAGAGAGTGAGATGCCAGCTCCTTTCATTCAGTCAGTAGCTTCAATCATTTCTGGACGTTTTTCAATGGCAAAAATCAATGAATATTGTAAATGCACAAACAGTAATTTCTCCGCATTGCAAGGTGCAATTTTGAAATTTTTTGCTTTTTCCTGCTCCTCTTAGCATGATAAAGAAGATTCAAAGAGAGTGAGATGCCAGCTCCTTTCATTCAGTCAGTAGCTTCAGTCATTTCTGGACGTTTTTCAATGGCAAAAATCAATGAATATTGTAAATGCACAAACAGTAATTTCTCCGCATTGCAAGGTGCAATTCTGAAATTTTTTGCTTTTTCCTGCTCCTCTTAGCATGATAAAGAAGATTCAAAGAGAGTGAGATGCCAGCTCCTTTCATTCAGTCAGTAGCTTCAAACATTTCTGGTATAAACATTTCTGGACGTTTTTCAATGGCAAAAATCAATGAATATTGTAAATGCACAAACAGTAATATCTCCACATTGCAAGGTGCAATTCTGAAATTTTTTGCTTTTTCCTGCTAATGCTAGCATGATAAAGAAGATTCAAATAGAGTGAGATGCCAGCTCCTTTCATTCAGTCAGTAGCTTCAAACATTTCTGGACGTTTTTCAATGGCAAAATTCAATGAATATTGTAAATGCACAAACAGTAATATCTCCACATTGCCAGGTGCAATTCTGAAATTTTTTGCTTTTTCCTGCTAATCCTAGCATGATAAAGAAGATTCAAAGAGAGTGAGATGCCAGCTCCTTTCATTCAGTCAGTAGCTTCAATCATTTCTGGACGTTTTTCAATGGCAAAAATCAATGAATATTGTAAATGCACAAACAGTAATTTCTCCGCATTGCAAGGTGCAATTCTGAAATTTTTTGCTTTTTCCTGCTCCTCTTAGCATGATAAAGAAGATTCAAAGAGAGTGAGATGCCAGCTCCTTTCATTCAGTCAGTAGCTTCAATCATTTCTGGACGTTTTTCAATGGCAAAAATCAATGAATATTGTAAATGCACAAACAGTAATTTCTCCGCATTGCAAGGTGCAATTCTGAAATTTTTTGCTTTTTCCTGCTCCTCTTAGCATGATAAAGAAGATTCAAAGAGAGTGAGATGCCAGCTCCTTTCATTCAGTCAGTAGCTTCAATCATTTCTGGTATATGAATAACATGATGTTTTTCAATGGCAAAAATCAATGAATATTGTAAATGCACAAACAGTAATTTCTCCGCATTGCAAGGTGCAATTCTGAAATTTTTTGCTTTTTCCTGCTCCTCTTAGCATGATAAAGAAGATTCAAAGAGAGTGAGATGCCAGCTCCTTTCATTCAGTCAGTAGCTTCAATCATTTCTGGACGTTTTTCAATGGCAAAAATCAATGAATATTGTAAATGCACAAACAGTAATTTCTCCGCATTGCAAGATGCAATTCTGAAATTTTTTGCTTTTTCCTGCTCCTCTTAGCATGATAAAGAAGATTCAAAGAGAGTGAGATGCCAGCTCCTTTCATTCAGTCAGTAGCTTCAGTCATTTCTGGACGTTTTTCAATGCAAAAATCAATGAATATTGTAAATGCACAAACAGTAATTTCTCCGCATTGCAAGGTGCAATTCTGAAATTTTTTGCTTTTTCCTGCTCCTCTTAGCATGATAAAGAAGATTCAAAGAGAGTGAGATGCCAGCTCCTTTCATTCAGTCAGTAGCTTCAATCATTTCTGGTATATGAATAACATGATGTTTTTCAATGGCAAAAATCAATGAATATTGTAAATGCACAAACAGTAATTTCTCCGCATTGCAGGGTGCAATTCTGAAATTTTTTGCTTTTTCCTGCTCCTCTTAGCATGATAAAGAAGATTCAAAGAGAGTGAGATGCCAGCTCCTTTCATTCAGTCAGTAGCTTCAATCATTTCTGGACGTTTTTCAATGGCAAAAATCAATGAATATTGTAAATGCACAAACAGTAATTTCTCCGCATTGCAAGGTGCAATTCTGAAATTTTTGGCTTTTTCCTGCTCCTCTTAGCATGATAAAGAAGATTCAAAGAGAGTGAGATGCCAGCTCCTTTCATTCAGTCAGTAGCTTCAATCATTTCTGGACGTTTTTCAATGGCAAAAATCAATGAATATTGTAAATGCACAAACAGTAATTTCTCCGCATTGCAAGGTGCAATTCTGAAATTTTTTGCTTTTTCCTGCTCCTCTTAGCATGATAAAGAAGATTCAAAGAGAGTGAGATGCCAGCTCCTTTCATTCAGTCAGTAGCTTCAATCATTTCTGGTATATGAATAACATGATGTTTTTCAATGGCAAAAATCAATGAATATTGTAAATGCACAAACAGTAATTTCTCCGCATTGCAAGTTGCAATTCTGAAATTTTTTGCTTTTTCCTGCTCCTCTTAGCATGATAAAGAAGATTCAAAGAGAGTGAGATTCCAGCTCCTTTCATTCAGTCAGTAGCTTCAATCATTTCTGGACGTTTTTCAATGGCAAAAATCAATGAATATTGTAAATGCACAAACAGTAATTTCTCCGCATTGCAAGGTGCAATTCTGAAATTTTTTGCTTTTTCCTGCTCCTCTTAGCATGATAAAGAAGATTCAAAGAGAGTGAGATGCCAGCTCCTTTCATTCAGTCAGTAGCTTCAATCATTTCTGGACGTTTTTCAATGACAAAAATCAATGAATATTGTAAATGCACAAACAGTAATTTCTCCGCATTGCAAGATGCAATTCTGAAATTTTTTGCTTTTTCCTGCTCCTCTTAGCATGATAAAAAAGATTCAAAGAGAGTGAGATGCCAGCTCCTTTCATTCAGTCAGTAGCTTCAATCATTTCTGGACGTTTTTCAATGGCAAAAATCAATGAATATTGTAAATGCACAAACAGTAATTTCTCCGCATTGCAAGGTGCAATTCTGAAATTTTTTGCTTTTTCCTGCTCCTCTTAGCATGATAAAGAAGATTCAAAGAGAGTGAGATGCCAGCTCCTTTCATTCAGTCAGTAGCTTCAATCATTTCTGGTATATGAATAACATGATGTTTTTCAATGGCAAAAATCAATGAATATTGTAAATGCACAAACAGTAATTTCTCCGCATTGCAAGGTGCAATTCTGAAATTTTTTGCTTTTTCCTGCTCCTCTTAGCATGATAAAGAAGATTCAAAGAGAGTGAGATGCCAGCTCCTTTCATTCAGTCAGTAGCTTCAATCATTTCTGGACGTTTTTCAATGGCAAAAATCAATGAATATTGTAAATGCACAAACAGTAATTTCTCCGCATTGCAAGGTGCAATTTTGAAATTTTTTGCTTTTTCCTGCTCCTCTTAGCATGATAAAGAAGATTCAAAGAGAGTGAGATGCCAGCTCCTTTCATTCAGTCAGTAGCTTCAGTCATTTCTGGACGTTTTTCAATGGCAAAAATCAATGAATATTGTAAATGCACAAACAGTAATTTCTCCGCATTGCAAGGTGCAATTCTGAAATTTTTTGCTTTTTCCTGCTCCTCTTAACATGATAAAGAAGATTCAAAGAGAGTGAGATGCCAGCTCCTTTCATTCAGTCAGTAGCTTCAAACATTTCTGGTATAAACATTTCTGGACGTTTTTCAATGGCAAAAATCAATGAATATTGTAAATGCACAAACAGTAATATCTCCACATTGCAAGGTGCAATTCTGAAATTTTTTGCTTTTTCCTGCTAAACCTAGCATGATAAAGAAGATTCAAATAGAGTGAGATGCCAGCTCCTTTCATTCAGTCAGTAGCTTCAAACATTTCTGGACGTTTTTCAATGGCAAAATTCAATGAATATTGTAAATGCACAAACAGTAATATCTCCACATTGCCAGGTGCAATTCTGAAATTTTTTGCTTTTTCCTGCTAATCCTAGCATGATAAAGAAGATTCAAAGAGAGTGAGATGCCAGCTCCTTTCATTCAGTCAGTAGCTTCAATCATTTCTGGACGTTTTTCAATGGCAAAAATCAATGAATATTGTAAATGCACAAACAGTAATTTCTCCGCATTGCAAGGTGCAATTCTGAAATTTTTTGCTTTTTCCTGCTCCTCTTAGCATGATAAAGAAGATTCAAAGAGAGTGAGATGCCAGCTCCTTTCATTCAGTCAGTAGCTTCAATCATTTCTGGACGTTTTTCAATGGCAAAAATCAATGAATATTGTAAATGCACAAACAGTAATTTCTCCGCATTGCAAGGTGCAATTCTGAAATTTTTTGCTTTTTCCTGCTCCTCTTAGCATGATAAAGAAGATTCAAAGAGAGTGAGATGCCAGCTCCTTTCATTCAGTCAGTAGCTTCAATCATTTCTGGTATATGAATAACATGATGTTTTTCAATGGCAAAAATCAATGAATATTGTAAATGCACAAACAGTAATTTCTCCGCATTGCAAGGTGCAATTCTGAAATTTTTTGCTTTTTCCTGCTCCTCTTAGCATGATAAAGAAGATTCAAAGAGAGTGAGATGCCAGCTCCTTTCATTCAGTCAGTAGCTTCAATCATTTCTGGACGTTTTTCAATGGCAAAAATCAATGAATATTGTAAATGCACAAACAGTAATTTCTCCGCATTGCAAGATGCAATTCTGAAATTTTTTGCTTTTTCCTGCTCCTCTTAGCATGATAAAGAAGATTCAAAGAGAGTGAGATGCCAGCTCCTTTCATTCAGTCAGTAGCTTCAGTCATTTCTGGACGTTTTTCAATGCAAAAATCAATGAATATTGTAAATGCACAAACAGTAATTTCTCCGCATTGCAAGGTGCAATTCTGAAATTTTTTGCTTTTTCCTGCTCCTCTTAGCATGATAAAGAAGATTCAAAGAGAGTGAGATGCCAGCTCCTTTCATTCAGTCAGTAGCTTCAATCATTTCTGGTATATGAATAACATGATGTTTTTCAATGGCAAAAATCAATGAATATTGTAAATGCACAAACAGTAATTTCTCCGCATTGCAGGGTGCAATTCTGAAATTTTTTGCTTTTTCCTGCTCCTCTTAGCATGATAAAGAAGATTCAAAGAGAGTGAGATGCCAGCTCCTTTCATTCAGTCAGTAGCTTCAATCATTTCTGGATGTTTTCCAATGGCAAAAATCAATGAATATTATAAATGCACAAACAGTAATTTCTCCGCATTGCAAGGTGCAATTGTGAAATTTCTTGCATTTTCCTGCTCCTCTTAGCATGATAAAGAAGATTCAAAGAGAGTGAGATGCCAGCTCCTTTCATTCAGTCAGTAGCTTCAATCATTTCTGGACGTTTTTCAATGGCAAAAATCAATGAATATTGTAAATGCACAAACAGTAATTTCTCCGCATTGCAAGGTGCAATTCTGAAATTTTTTGCTTTTTCCTGCTCCTCTTAGCATGATAAAGAAGATTCAAAGAGAGTGAGATGCCAGCTCCTTTCATTCAGTCAGTAGCTTCAAACATTTCTGGTATATGAATAACATGATGTTTTTCAATGGCAAAAATCAATGAATATTGTAAATGCACAAACAGTAATTTCTCCGCATTGCAAGGTGCAATTCTGAAATTTTTTGCTTTTTCCTGCTCCTCTTAGCATGATAAAGAAGATTCAAAGAGAGTGAGATGCCAGCTCCTTTCATTCAGTCAGTAGCTTCAATCATTTCTGGACGTTTTTCAATGGCAAAAATCAATGAATATTGTAAATGCACAAACAGTAATTTCTCCGCATTGCAAGGTGCAATTCTGAAATTTTTTGCTTTTTCCTGCTCCTATTAGCATGATAAAGAAGATTCAAAGAGAGTGAGATGCCAGCTTCTTTCATTGTCAGTAGCTTCAAGCATTTCTGGGATATGAATAACATGATGTTTTTCAATGGCAAAAATTAATGAATATTGTAAATGCACAAACAGTAATTTCTCCGCATTGCAAGGTGCAATTCTGAAATTTTTTGCTTTTTCCTGCTCCTCTTAGCATGATAAAGAAGATTCAAAGAGAGTGAGATGCCAGCTCCTTTCATTCAGTCAGTAGCTTCAATCATTTCTGGACGTTTTTCAATGGCAAAAATCAATGAATATTGTAAATGCACAAACAGTAATTTCTCCGCATTGCAAGGTGCAATTCTGAAATTTTTTGCTTTTTCCTGCTCCTCTTAGCATGATAAAGAAGATTCAAAGAGAGTGAGATGCCAGCTCCTTTCATTCAGCCAGTAGCTTCAATCATTTCTGGACGTTTTTCAATGGCAAAAATCAATGAATATTGTAAATGCACAAACAGTAATTTCTCCGCATTGCAAGGTGCAATTCTGAAATTTTTTGCTTTTTCCTGCTCCTCTTAGCATGATAAAGAAGATTCAAAGAGAGTGAGATGCCAGCTCCTTTCATTCAGTCAGTAGCTTCAATCATTTCTGGTATATGAATAACATGATGTTTTTCAATGGCAAAAATCAATGAATATTGTAAATGCACAAACAGTAATTTCTCCGCATTGCAAGTTGCAATTCTGAAATTTTTTGCTTTTTCCTGCTCCTCTTAGCATGATAAAGAAGATTCAAAGAGAGTGAGATTCCGGCTCCTTTCATTCAGTCAGTAGCTTCAATCATTTCTGGACGTTTTTCAATGGCAAAAATCAATGAATATTGTAAATGCACAAACAGTAATTTCTCCGCATTGCAAGGTGCAATTCTGAAATTTTTTGCTTTTTCCTGCTCCTCTTAGCATGATAAAGAAGATTCAAAGAGAGTGAGATGCCAGCTCCTTTCATTCAGTCAGTAGCTTTAATCATTTCTGGACGTTTTTCAATGGCAAAAATCAATGAATATTGTAAATGCACAAACAGTAATTTCTCCGCATTGCAAGATGAAATTCTGAAATTTTTTGCTTTTTCCTGCTCCTCTTAGCATGATAAAGAAGATTCAAAGAGAGTGAGATGCCAGCTCCTTTCATTCAGTTAGTAGCTTCAATCATTTCTGGACGTTTTTCAATGGCAAAAATCAATGAATATTGTAAATGCACAAACAGTAATTTCTCCGCATTGCAAGGTGCAATTCTGAAATTTTTTGCTTTTTCCTGCTCCTCTTAGCATGATAAAGAAGATTCAAAGAGAGTGAGATGCCAGCTCCTTTCATTCAGTCAGTAGCTTCAATCATTTCTGGTATATGAATAACATGATGTTTTTCAATGGCAAAAATCAATGAATATTGTAAATGCACAAACAGTAATTTCTCCGCATTGCAAGGTGCAATTCTGAAATTTTTTGCTTTTTCCTGCTCCTCTTAGCATGATAAAGAAGATTCAAAGAGAGTGAGATGCCAGCTCCTTTCATTCAGTCAGTAGCTTCAATCATTTCTGGACGTTTTTCAATGGCAAAAATCAATGAATATTGTAAATGCACAAACAGTAATTTCTCCGCATTGCAAGGTGCAATTCTGAAATTTTTTGCTTTTTCCTGCTCCTCTTAGCATGATAAAGAAGATTCAAAGAGAGTGAGATGCCAGCTCCTTTCATTCAGTCAGTAGCTTCAAACATTTCTGGTATAAACATTTCTGGACGTTTTTCAATGGCAAAAATCAATGAATATTGTAAATGCACAAACAGTAATATCTCCACATTGCAAGGTGCAATGCTGAAATTTTTTTTGCTTTTTCCTGCTAATCCTAGCATGATAAAGAAGATTCAAATAGAGTGAGATGCCAGCTCCTTTCATTCAGTCAGTAGCTTCAAACATTTCTGGACGTTTTTCAATGGCAAAAATCAATGAATATTGTAAATGCACAAACAGTAATATCTCCACATTGCAAGGTGCAATTCTGAAATTTTTTGCTTTTTCCTGCTAATCCTAGCATGATAAAGAAGATTCAAAGAGAGTGAGATGTCAGCTCCTTTCATTCAGTCAGTAGCTTCAAACATTTCTGGTATATGAATAACATGATGTTTTTCAATGGCAAAAATCAATGAATATTGTAAATGCACAAACAGTAATATCTCCACATTGCAAGGTGCAATTCTGAAATTTTTTTTGCTTTTTCCTGCTAATCCTAGCATGATAAAGAAGATTCAAATAGAGTGAGATGCCAGCTCCTTTCATTCAGTCAGTAGCTTCAATCATTTCTGGTATATGAATAACATGATGTTTTTCAATGGCAAAAATCAATGAATATTGTAAATGCACAAACAGTAATTTCTCCGCATTGCAAGTTGCAATTCTGAAATTTTTTGCTTTTTCCTGCTCCTCTTAGCATGATAAAGAAGATTCAAAGAGAGTGAGATTCCGGCTCCTTTCATTCAGTCAGTAGCTTCAATCATTTCTGGACGTTTTTCAATGGCAAAAATCAATGAATATTGTAAATGCACAAACAGTAATTTCTCCGCATTGCAAGGTGCAATTCTGAAATTTTTTGCTTTTTCCTGCTCCTCTTAGCATGATAAAGAAGATTCAAAGAGAGTGAGATGCCAGCTCCTTTCATTCAGTCAGTAGCTTTAATCATTTCTGGACGTTTTTCAATGGCAAAAATCAATGAATATTGTAAATGCACAAACAGTAATTTCTCCGCATTGCAAGATGAAATTCTGAAATTTTTTGCTTTTTCCTGCTCCTCTTAGCATGATAAAGAAGATTCAAAGAGAGTGAGATGCCAGCTCCTTTCATTCAGTTAGTAGCTTCAATCATTTCTGGACGTTTTTCAATGGCAAAAATCAATGAATATTGTAAATGCACAAACAGTAATTTCTCTGCATTGCAAGGTGCAATTCTGAAATTTTTTGCTTTTTCCTGCTCCTCTTAGCATGATAAAGAAGATTCAAAGAGAGTGAGATGCCAGCTCCTTTCATTCAGTCAGTAGCTTCAATCATTTCTGGTATATGAATAACATGATGTTTTTCAATGGCAAAAATCAATGAATATTGTAAATGCACAAACAGTAATTTCTCCGCATTGCAAGGTGCAATTCTGAAATTTTTTGCTTTTTCCTGCTCCTCTTAGCATGATAAAGAAGATTCAAAGAGAGTGAGATGCCAGCTCCTTTCATTCAGTCAGTAGCTTCAATCATTTCTGGACGTTTTTCAATGGCAAAAATCAATGAATATTGTAAATGCACAAACAGTAATTTCTCCGCATTGCAAGGTGCAATTCTGAAATTTTTTGCTTTTTCCTGCTCCTCTTAGCATGATAAAGAAGATTCAAAGAGAGTGAGATGCCAGCTCCTTTCATTCAGTCAGTAGCTTCAGTCATTTCTGGAAGTTTTTCAATGGCAAAAATCAATGAATATTGTAAATGCACAAACAGTAATTTCTCCGCATTGCAAGGTGCAATTCTGAAATTTTTTGCTTTTTCCTGCTCCTCTTAGCATGATAAAGAAGATTCAAAGAGAGTGAGATGCCAGCTCCTTTCATTCAGTCAGTAGCTTCAAACATTTCTGGTATAAACATTTCTGGACGTTTTTCAATGGCAAAAATCAATGAATATTGTAAATGCACAAACAGTAATATCTCCACATTGCAAGGTGCAATGCTGAAATTTTTTTTGCTTTTTCCTGCTAATCCTAGCATGATAAAGAAGATTCAAATAGAGTGAGATGCCAGCTCCTTTCATTCAGTCAGTAGCTTCAAACATTTCTGGACGTTTTTCAATGGCAAAAATCAATGAATATTGTAAATGCACAAACAGTAATATCTCCACATTGCAAGGTGCAATTCTGAAATTTTTTGCTTTTTCCTGCTAATCCTAGCATGATAAAGAAGATTCAAAGAGAGTGAGATGTCAGCTCCTTTCATTCAGTCAGTAGCTTCAAACATTTCTGGTATATGAATAACATGATGTTTTTCAATGGCAAAAATCAATGAATATTGTAAATGCACAAACAGTAATATCTCCACATTGCAAGGTGCAATTCTGAAATTTTTTGCTTTTTCCTGCTAATCCTAGCATGATAAAGAAGATTCAAAGAGAGTGAGATGCCAGCTCCTTTCATTCAGTCAGTAGCTTCAAACATTTCTGGACGTTTTTCAATGGCAAAAATCAATGAATATTGTAAATGCACAAACAGTAATATCTCCACATTGCAAGGTGCAATTCTGAAATTTTTTGCTTTTTCCTGCTACTCCTAGCATGATAAAGAAGATTCAAAGAGAGTGAGATTCCAGCTCCTTTCATTCAGTCAGTAGCTTCAATCATTTCTGGACGTTTTTCAATGGCAAAAATCAATGAATATTGTAAATGCACAAACAGTAATTTCTCCGCATTGCAAGGTGCAATTCTGAATTTTTTTGCTTTTTCCTGCTCCTCTTAGCATGGTAAAGAAGATTCAAAGAGAGTGAGATGCCAGCTCCTTTCATTCAGTCAGTAGCTTCAGTCATTTCTGGACGTTTTTCAATGGCAAAAATCAATGAATATTGTAAATGCACAAAAAGTAATTTCTCCGCATTGCAAGGTGCAATTCTGAAATTTTTTGCTTTTTCCTGCTCCTCTTAGCATGATAAAGAAGATTCAAAGAGAGTGAGATGCCAGCTCCTTTCATTCAGTCAGTAGCTTCAAACATTTCTGGTATAAACATTTCTGGACGTTTTTCAATGGCAAAAATCAATGAATATTGTAAATGCACAAACAGTAATATCTCCACATTGCAAGGTGCAATTCTGAAATTTTTTGCTTTTTCCTGCTAATCCTAGCATGATAAAGAAGATTCAAATAGAGTGAGATGCCAGCTCCTTTCATTCAGTCAGTAGCTTCAAACATTTCTGGACGTTTTTCAATGGCAAAATTCAATGAATATTGTAAATGCACAAACAGTAATATCTCCACATTGCAAGGTGCAATTCTGAAATTTTTTGCTTTTTCCTGCTAATCCTAGCATGATAAAGAAGATTCAAAGAGAGTGAGATGCCAGCTCCTTTCATTCAGTCAGTAGCTTCAATCATTTCTGGACGTTTTTCAATGGCAAAAATCAATGAATATTGTAAATGCACAAACAGTAATTTCTCCGCATTGCAAGGTGCAATTCTGAAATTTTTTGCTTTTTCCTGCTCCTCTTAGCATGATAAAGAAGATTCAAAGAGAGTGAGATGCCAGCTCCTTTCATTCAGTCAGTAGCTTCAATCATTTCTGGATGTTTTTCAATGGCAAAAATCAATGAATATTGTAAATGCACAAACAGTAATTTCTCCGCATTGCAAGGTGCAATTCTGAAATTTTTTGCTTTTTCCTGCTCCTCTTAGCATGATAAAGAAGATTCAAAGAGAGTGAGATGCCAGCTCCTTTCATTCAGTCAGTAGCTTCAATCATTTCTGGTATATGAATAACATGATGTTTTTCAATGGCAAAAATCAATGAATATTGTAAATGCACAAACAGTAATTTCTCCGCATTGCAAGGTGCAATTCTGAAATTTTTTGCTTTTTCCTGCTCCTCTTAGCATGATAAAGAAGATTCAAAGAGAGTGAGATGCCAGCTCCTTTCATTCAGTCAGTAGCTTCAATCATTTCTGGACGTTTTTCAATGGCAAAAATCAATGAATATTGTAAATGCACAAACAGTAATTTCTCCGCATTGCAAGATGCAATTCTGAAATTTTTTGCTTTTTCCTGCTCCTCTTAGCATGATAAAGAAGATTCAAAGAGAGTGAGATGCCAGCTCCTTTCATTCAGTCAGTAGCTTCAGTCATTTCTGGACGTTTTTCAATGGCAAAAATCAATGAATATTGTAAATGCACAAACAGTAATTTCTCCGCATTGCAAAGTGCAATTCTGAAATTTTTTGCTTTTTTCTGCTCCTCTTAGCATGATAAAGAATATTCAAAGAGAGTGAGATGCCAGCTCCTTTCATTCAGTCAGTAGCTTCAAACATTTCTGGTATAAACATTTCTGGATGTTTTTCAATGGCAAAAATCAATGAATATTGTAAATGCACAAACAGTAATATCTCCACATTGCAAGGTGCAATGCTGAAATTTTTTGCTTTTTCCTGCTAATCCTAGGATGATAAAGAAGATTCAAATAGAGTGAGATGCCAGCTCCTTTCATTCAGTCAGTAGCTTCAAACATTGCTGGACGTTTTTCAATGGCAAAAATCAATGAATATTGTAAATGCACAAACAGTAATATCTCCACATTGCAAGGTGCAATTCTGAAATTTTTTGCTTTTTTGTGCTAATCCTAGCATGATAAAGAAGATTCAAAGAGAGTGAGATGTCAGCTCCTTTCATTCAGTCAGTAGCTTCAAACATTTCTGGTATATGAATAACATGGTGTTTTTCAATGGCAAAAATCAATGAATATTGTAAATGCACAAACAGTAATATCTCCACATTGCAAGGTGCAATTCTGAAATTTTTTGCTTTTTCCTGCTAATCCTAGCATGATAAAGAAGATTCAAAGAGAGTGAGATGCCAGCTCCTTTCATTCAGTCAGTAGCTTCAAACATTTCTGGACGTTTTTCAATGGCAAAAATCAATGAATATTGTAAATGCACAAACAGTAATATCTCCACATTGCAAGGTGCAATTCTGAAATTTTTTGCTTTTTCCTGCTACTCCTAGCATGATAAAGAAGATTCAAAGAGAGTGAGATGCCAGCTCCTTTCATTCAGTCAGTAGCTTCAAACATTTCTGGACGTTTTTCAATGGCAAAAATCAATGAATATTGTAAATGCACAAACAGTAATATCTCCACATTGCAAGGTGCAATTCTGAAATTTTTTGCTTTTTCCTGCTAATCCTAGCATGATAAAGAAGATTCAAAGAGAGTGAGATGCCAGCTCCTTTCATTCAGTCAGTAGCTTCAAACATTTCTGGACGTTTTTCAATGGCAAAAATCAATGAATATTGTAAATGCACAAACAGTAATTTCTCCGCATTGCAAGGTGCAATTCTGAAATTTTTTGCTTTTTCCTGCTCCTCTTAGCATGATAAAGAAGATTCAAAGAGAGTGAGATGCCAGCTCCTTTCATTCAGTCAGTAGCTTCAATCATTTCTGGACGTTTTTCAATGGCAAAAATCAATGAATATTGTAAATGCACAAACAGTAATTTCTCCGCATTGCAAGGTGCAATTCTGAAATTTTTTGCTTTTTCCTGCTCCTCTTAGCATGATAATGAAGATTCAAAGAGAGTGAGATGCCAGCTCCTTTCATTCAGTCAGTAGCTTCAATCATTTCTGGTATATGAATAACATGATGTTTTTCAATGGCAAAAATCAATGAATATTGTAAATGCACAAACAGTAATTTCTCCGCATTGCAAGTTGCAATTCTGAAATTTTTTGCTTTTTCCTGCTCCTCTTAGCATGATAAAGAAGATTCAAAGAGAGTGAGATGCCAGCTCCTTTCATTCAGTCAGTAGCTTCAATCATTTCTGGACGTTTTTCAATGGCAAAAATCAATGAATATTGTAAATGCACAAACAGTAATTTCTCCGCATTGCAAGGCGCAATTCTGAAATTTTTTGCTTTTTCCTGCTCCTCTTAGCATGATAAAGAAGATTCAAAGAGAGTGAGATGCCAGCTCCTTTCATTCAGTCAGTAGCTTCAATCATTTCTGGACGTTTTTCAATGGCAAAAATCAATGAATATTGTAAATGCACAAACAGTAATTTCTCCGCATTGCAAGGTGCAATTCTGAAATTTTTTGCTTTTTCCTGCTCCTCTTAGCATGATAAAGAAGATTCAAAGAGAGTGAGATGCCAGCTCCTTTCATTCAGTCAGTAGCTTCAATCATTTCTGGACGTTTTTCAATGGCAAAAATCAATGAATATTGTAAATGCACAAACAGTAATTTCTCCGCATTGCAAGGTGCAATTCTGAAATTTTTTGCTTTTTCCTGCTCCTCTTAGCATGATAAAGAAGATTCAAAGAGAGTGAGATGCCAGCTCCTTTCATTCAGTCAGTAGCTTCAATCATTTCTGGTATATGAATAACATGATGTTTTTCAATGGCAAAAATCAATGAATATTGTAAATGCACAAACAGTAATTTCTCCGCATTGCAAGGTGCAATTCTGAAATTTTTTGCTTTTTCCTGCTCCTCTTAGCATGATAAAGAAGATTCAAAGAGCGTGAGATGCCAGCTCCTTTCATTCAGTCAGTAGCTTCAATCATTTCTGGATGTTTTTCAATGGCAAAAATCAATGAATATTGTAAATGCACAAACAGTAATTTCTCCGCATTGCAAGGTGCAATTCTGAAATTTTTTGCTTTTTCCTGCTCCTCTTAGCATGATAAAGAAGATTCAAAGAGAGTGAGATGCCAGCTCCTTTCATTCAGTCAGTAGCTTCAGTCATTTCTGGACGTTTTTCAATGGCAAAAATCAATGAATATTGTAAATGCACAAACAGTAATTTCTCCGCATTGCAAGGTGCAATTCTGAAATTTTTTGCTTTTTCCTGCTCCTCTTAGCATGATAAAGAAGATTCAAAGAGAGTGAGATGCCAGCTCCTTTCATTCAGTCAGTAGCTTCAAACATTTCTGGTATAAACATTTCTGGACGTTTTTCAATGGCAAAAATCAATGAATATTGTAAATGCACAAACAGTAATATCTCCACATTGCAAGGTGCAATTCTGAAATTTTTTGCTTTTTCCTGCTAACCCTAGCATGATAAAGAAGATTCAAATAGAGTGAGATGCCAGCTCCTTTCATTCAGTCAGTAGCTTCAAACATTTCTGGACGTTTTTCAATGGCAAAATTCAATGAATATTGTAAATGCACAAACAGTAATATCTCCACATTGCAAGGTGCAATTCTGAAATTTTTTGCTTTTTCCTGCTAATCCTAGCATGATAAAGAAGATTCAAAGAGAGTGAGATGCCAGCTCCTTTCATTCAGTCGGTAGCTTCAATCATTTCTGGACGTTTTTCAATGACAAAAATCAATGAATATTGTAAATGCACAAACAGCAATTTCTCCGCATTGCAAGGTGCAATTCTGAAATTTTTTGCTTTTTCCTGCTCCTCTTAGCATGATAAAGAAGATTCAAAGAGAGTGAGATGCCAGCTCCTTTCATTCAGTCAGTAGCTTCAATCATTTCTGGACGTTTTTCAATGGCAAAAATCAATGAATATTGTAAATGCACAAACAGTAATTTCTCCGCATTGCAAGGTGCAATTCTGAAATTTTTTGCTTTTTCCTGCTCCTCTTAGCATGATAAAGAAGATTCAAAGAGAGTGAGATGCCAGCTCCTTTCATTCAGTCAGTAGCTTCAATCATTTCTGGTATATGAATAACATGATGTTTTTCAATGGCAAAAATCAATGAATATTGTAAATGCACAAACAGTAATTTCTCCGCATTGCAAGGTGCAATTCTGAAATTTTTTGCTTTTTCCTGCTCCTCTTAGCATGATAAAGAAGATTCAAAGAGAGTGAGATGCCAGCTCCTTTCATTCAGTCAGTAGCTTCAATCATTTCTGGACGTTTTTCAATGGCAAAAATCAATGAATATTGTAAATGCACAAACAGTAATTTCTCCGCATTGCAAGGTGCAATTCTGAATTTTTTTGCTTTTTCCTGCTCCTCTTAGCATGATAAAGAAGATTCTAAGAGAGTGAGATGCCAGCTCCTTTCATTCAGTCAGTAGCTTCAATCATTTCTGGACGTTTTTCAATGGCAAAAATCAATGAATATTGTAAATGCACAAACAGTAATTTCTCCGCATTGCAAGGTGCAATTCTGAATTTTTTTGCTTTTTCCTGATCCTCTTAGCATGATAAAGAAGATTCAAAGAGAGTGAGATGCCAGTTCCTTTCATTCAGTCAGTAGCTTCAATCATTTCTGGTATATGAATAACATGATGTTTTTCAATGGCAAAAATCAATGAATATTGTAAATGCACAAACAGTAATTTCTCCGCATTGCAAGGTGCAATTCTGAAATTTTTTGCTTTTTCCTGCTCCTCTTAGCATGATAAAGAAGATTCAAAGAGAGTGAGATGCCAGCTCCTTTCATTCAGTCAGTAGCTTCAATCATTTCTGGATGTTTTTCAATGGCAAAAATCAATGAATATTGTAAATGCACAAACAGTAATTTCTCCGCATTGCAAGGTGCAATTCTGAAATTTTTTGCTTTTTCCTGCTCCTCTTAGCATGATAAAGAAGATTCAAAGAGAGTGAGATGCCAGCTCCTTTCATTCAGTCAGTAGCTTCAGTCATTTCTGGACGTTTTTCAATGGCAAAAATCAATGAATATTGTAAATGCACAAACAGTAATTTCTCCGCATTGCAAGGTGCAATTCTGAAATTTTTTGCTTTTTCCTGCTCCTCTTAGCATGATAAAGAAGATTCAAAGAGAGTGAGATGCCAGCTCCTTTCATTCAGTCAGTAGCTTCAAACATTTCTGGTATAAACATTTCTGGACGTTTTTCAATGGCAAAAATCAATGAATATTGTAAATGCACAAACAGTAATATCTCCACATTGCAAGGTGCAATTCTGAAATTTTTTGCTTTTTCCTGCTAATCCTAGCATGATAAAGAAGATTCAAATAGAGTGAGATGCCAGCTCCTTTCATTCAGTCAGTAGCTTCAAACATTTCTGGACGTTTTTCAATGGCAAAATTCAATGAATATTGTAAATGCACAAACAGTAATATCTCCACATTGCAAGGTGCAATTCTGAAATTTTTTGCTTTTTCCTGCTAATCCTAGCATGATAAAGAAGATTCAAAGAGAGTGAGATGCCAGCTCCTTTCATTCAGTCAGTAGCTTCAATCATTTCTGGACGTTTTTCAATGGCAAAAATCAATGAATATTGTAAATGCACAAACAGTAATTTCTCCGCATTGCAAGGTGCAATTCTGAAATTTTTTGCTTTTTCCTGCTCCTCTTAGCATGATAAAGAAGATTCAAAGAGAGTGAGATGCCAGCTCCTTTCATTCAGTCAGTAGCTTCAATCATTTCTGGACGTTTTTCAATGGCAAAAATCAATGAATATTGTAAATGCACAAACAGTAATTTCTCCGCATTGCAAGGTGCAATTCTGAAATTTTTTGCTTTTTCCTGCTCCTCTTAGCATGATAAAGAAGATTCAAAGAGAGTGAGATGCCAGCTCCTTTCATTCAGTCAGTAGCTTCAATCATTTCTGGTATATGAATAACATGATGTTTTTCAATGGCAAAAATCAATGAATATTGTAAATGCACAAACAGTAATTTCTCCGCATTGCAAGGTGCAATTCTGAAATTTTTTGCTTTTTCCTGCTCCTCTTAGCATGATAAAGAAGATTCAAAGAGAGTGAGATGCCAGCTCCTTTCATTCAGTCAGTAGCTTCAATCATTTCTGGACGTTTTTCAATGGCAAAAATCAATGAATATTGTAAATGCACAAACAGTAATTTCTCCGCATTGCAAGGTGCAATTCTGAAATTTTTTGCTTTTTCCTGCTCCTCTTAGCATGATAAAGAAGATTCAAAGAGAGTGAGATGCCAGCTCCTTTCATTCAGTCAGTAGCTTCAGTCATTTCTGGACGTTTTTCAATGGCAAAAATCAATGAATATTGTAAATGCACAAACAGTAATTTCTCCGCATTGCAAGGTGCAATTCTGAAATGTTTTGCTTTTTCCTGCTCCTCTTAGCATGATAAAGAAGATTCAAAGAGAGTGAGATGCCAGCTCCTTTCATTCAGTCAGTAGCTTCAATCATTTCTGGACGTTTTTCAATGGCAAAAATCAATGAATATTGTAAATGCACAAACAGTAATTTCTCCGCATTGCAAGGTGCAATTCTGAAATTTTTTGCTTTTTCCTGCTCCTCTTAGCATGATAAAGAAGATTCAAAGAGAGTGAGATGCCAGCTCCTTTCATTCAGTCAGTAGCTTCAATCATTTCTGGACGTTTTTCAATGGCAAAAATCAATGAATATTGTAAATGCACAAACAGTAATTTCTCCGCATTGCAAATTGCAATTCTGAAATTTTTTGCTTTTTCCTGCTCCTCTTAGCATGATAAAGAAGATTCAAAGAGAGTGAGATGCCAGCTCCTTTCATTCAGTCAGTAGCTTCAATCATTTCTGGACGTTTTTCAATGGCAAAAATCAATGAATATTGTAAATGCACAAACAGTAATTTCTCCGCATTGCAAGGTGCAATTCTGAAATTTTTTGCTTTTTCCTGCTCCTCTTAGCATGATAAAGAAGATTCAAAGAGAATGAGATGCCAGCTCCTTTCATTCAGTCAGTAGCTTCAATCATTTCTGGTATATGAATAACATGATGTTTTTCAATGGCAAAAATCAATGAATATTGTAAATGCACAAACAGTAATTTCTCCGCATTGCAAGGTGCAATTCTGAAATTTTTTGCTTTTTCCTGCTCCTCTTAGCATGATAAAGAAGATTCAAAGAGAGTGAGATGCCAGCTCCTTTCATTCAGTCAGTAGCTTCAATCATTTCTGGATGTTTTTCAATGGCAAAAATCAATGAATATTGTAAATGCACAAACAGTAATTTCTCCGCATTGCAAGGTGCAATTCTGAAATTTTTTGCTTTTTCCTGCTCCTCTTAGCATGATAAAGAAGATTCAGAGAGTGAGATGCCAGCTCCTTTCATTCAGTCAGTAGCTTCAGTCATTTCTGGACGTTTTTCAATGGCAAAAATCAATGAATATTGTAAATGCACAAACAGTAATTTCTCCGCATTGCAAGGTGCAATTCTGAAATTTTTTGCTTTTTCCTGCTCCTCTTAGCATGATAAAGAAGATTCAAAGAGAGTGAGATGCCAGCTCCTTTCATTCAGTCAGTAGCTTCAAACATTTCTGGTATAAACATTTCTGGACGTTTTTCAATGGCAAAAATCAATGAATATTGTAAATGCACAAACAGTAATATCTCCACATTGCAAGGTGCAATTCTGAAATTTTTTGCTTTTTCCTGCTCCTCTTACCATGATAAAGAAGATTCAAAGAGAGTGAGATGCCAGCTCCTTTCATTCAGTCAGTAGCTTCAATCATTTCTGGACGTTTTTCAATGGCAAAAATCAATGAATATTGTAAATGCACAAACAGTAATTTCTCCGCATTGCAAGGTGCAATTCTGAAATTTTTTGCTTTTTCCTGCTCCTCTTAGCATGATAAGGAAGATTCAAAGAGAGTGAGATGCCAGCTCCTTTCATTCAGTCAGTAGCTTCAATCATTTCTGGTATATGAATAACATGATGTTTTTCAATGGCAAAAATCAATGAATATTGTAAATGCACAAACAGTAATTTCTCCGCATTGCAAGGTGCAATTCTGAAATTTTTTGCTTTTTCCTGCTCCTCTTAGCATGATAAAGAAGATTCAAAGAGAGTGAGATGCCAGCTCTTTTCATTCAGTCAGTAGCTTCAATCATTTCTGGACGTTTTTCAATGGCAAAAATCAATGAATATTGTAAATGCACAAACAGTAATTTCTCCGCATTGCAAGGTGCAATTCTGAAATTTTTTGCTTTTTCCTGCTCCTCTTAGCATGATAAAGAAGATTCAAAGAGAGTGAGATGCCAGCTCCTTTCATTCAGTCAGTAGCTTCAGTCATTTCTGGACGTTTTTCAATGGCAAAAATCAATGAATATTGTAAATGCACAAACAGTAATTTCTCCGCATTGCAAGGTGCAATTCTGAAATTCTTTGCTTTTTCCTGCTCCTCTTAGCATGATAAAGAAGATTCAAAGAGAGTGAGATGCCAGCTCCTTTCATTCAGTCAGAAGCTTCAAACATTTCTGGTATAAACATTTCTGGACGTTTTTCAATGGCAAAAATCAATGAATATTGTAAATGCACAAACAGTAATATCTCCACATTGCAAGGTGCAATTCTGAAATTTTTTGCTTTTTCCTGCTAATCCTAGCATGATAAAGAAGATTCAAATAGAGTGAGATGCCAGCTCCTTTCATTCAGTCAGTAGCTTCAAACATTTCTGGACGTTTTTCAATGGCAAAAATCAATGAATATTGTAAATGCACAAACAGTAATATCTCCACATTGCAAGGTTCAATTCTGAAATTTTTTGCTTTTTCCTGCTAATCCTAGCATGATAAAGAAGATTCAAAGAGAATGAGATGCCAGCTCCTTTCATTCAGTCAGTAGCTTCAAACATTTCTGGTATATGAATAACATGATGTTTTTCAATGGCAAAAATCAATGAATATTGTAAATGCACAAACAGTAAAATCTCCATATTGCAAGGTGCAATTCTGAAATTTTTTGCTTTTTCCTGCTAATCCTAGCATGATAAAGAAGATTCAAAGAGAGTGAGATGCCAGCTCCTTTCATTCAGTCAGTAGCTTCAAACATTTCTGGACGTTTTTCAATGGCAAAAATCAATGAATATTGTAAATGCACAAACAGTAATATCTCCACATTGCAAGGTGCAATTCTGAAATTTTTTGCTTTTTCCTGCTACTCCTAGCATGATAAAGAAGATTCAAAGAGAGTGAGATGCCAGCTCCTTTCATTCAGTCAGTAGCTTCAAACATTTCTGGACGTTTTTCAATGGCAAAAATCAATGAATATTGTAAATGCACAAACAGTAATATCTCCACATTGCAAGGTGCAATTCTGAAATTTTTTGCTTTTTCCTGCTAATCCTAGCATGATAAAGAAGATTCAAAGAGAGTGAGATGCCAGCTCCTTTCATTCAGTCAGTAGCTTCAAACATTTCTGGACGTTTTTCAATGGCAAAAATCTATGAATATTGTAAATGCACAAACAGTAATTTCTCCGCATTGCAAGGTGCAATTCTGAAATTTTTTGCTTTTTCCTGCTCCTCTTAGCATGATAAAGATTCAAAGAGAGTGAGATGCCAGCTCCTTTCATTCAGTCAGTAGCTTCAATCATTTCTGGACGTTTTTCAATGGCAAAAATCAATGAATATTGTAAATGCACAAGCAGTAATTTCTCCGCATTGCAAGGTGCAATTCTGAAATTTTTTGCTTTTTCCTGCTCCTCTTAGCATGATAAAGAAGATTCAAAGAGAGTGAGATGCCAGCTCCTTTCATTCAGTCAGTAGCTTCAATCATTTCTGGACGTTTTTCAATGGCAAAAATCAATGAATATTGTAAATGCACAAACAGTAATTTCTCCGCATTGCAAGGTGCAATTCTGAAATTTTTTGCTTTTTCCTGCTCCTCTTAGCATGAAAAAGAAGATTCAAAGAGAATGAGATGCCCGCTCCTTTCATTCAGTCAGTAGCTTCAATCATTTCTGGTATATGAATAACATGATGTTTTTCAATGGCAAAAATCAATGAATATTGTAAATGCACAAACAGTAATTTCTCCGCATTGCAAGGTGCAATTCTGATTTTTTTTGCTTTTTCCTGCTCCTCTTAGCATGATAAAGAAGATTCAAAGAGAGTGAGATGCCAGCTCCTTTCATTCAGTCAGTAGCTTCAATCATTTCTGGACGTTTTTCAATGGCAAAAATCAATGAATATTGTAAATGCACAAACAGTAATTTCTCCGCATTGCAAGGTGCAATTCTGAAATTTTTTGCTTTTTCCTGCTCCTCTTAGCATGATAAAGAAGATTCAAAGAGAGTGAGATGCCAGCTCCTTTCATTCAGTCAGTAGCTTCAAACATTTCTGGTATATGAATAACATGATGTTTTTCAATGGCAAAAATCAATGAATATTGTAAATGCACAAACAGTAATTTCTCCGCATTGCAAGGTGCAATTCTGAAATTTTTTGCTTTTTCCTGCTCCTCTTAGCATGATAAAGAAGATTCAAAGAGAGTGAGATGCCAGCTCCTTTCATTCAGTCAGTAGCTTCAATCTTTTCTGGACGTTTTTCAATGGCAAAAATCAATGAATATTGTAAATGCACAAACAGTAATTTCTCCGCATTGCAAGGTGCAATTCTGAAATTTTTTGCTTTTTCCTGCTCCTCTTAGCATGATAAAGAAGATTCAAAGAGAGTGAGATGCCAGCTCCTTTCATTCAGTCAGTAGCTTCAATCATTTCTGGTATATGAATAACATGATGTTTTTCAATGGCAAAAATCAATGAATATTGTAAATGCACAAACAGTAATTTCTCCGCATTGCAAGGTGCAATTCTGAAATTTTTTGCTTTTTCCTGCTCCTCTTAGCATGGTAAAGAAGATTCAAAGAGAGTGAGATGCCAGCTCCTTTCATTCAGTCAGTAGCTTCAATCATTTCTGGACGTTTTTCAATGGCAAAAATCAATGAATATTGAAAATGCACAAACAGTAATTTCTCCGCATTGCAAGGTGCAATTCTGAATTTTTTTGCTTTTTCCTGCTCCTCTTAGCATGATAAAGAAGATTCAAAGAGAGTGAGATGCCAGCTCCTTTCATTCAGTCAGTAACTTCAAACATTTCTGGTATAAACATTTCTGGACGTTTTTCAATGGCAAAAATCAATGAATATTGTAAATGCACAAACAGTAATATCTCCACATTGCAAGGTGCAATTCTGAAATTTTTTGCTTTTTCCTGCTAATCCTAGCATGATAAAGAATATTCAAATAGAGTGAGATGCCAGCTCCTTTCATTCAGTCAGTAGCTTCAAACATTTCTGGACGTTTTTCAATGGCAAAAATCAATGAATATTGTAAATGCACAAACAGTAATATCTCCACATTGCAAGGTGCAATTCTGAAATTTTTTGCTTTTTCCTGCTAATCCTAGCATGATAAAGAAGATTCAAAGAGAGTGAGATGCCAGGTCCTTTCATTCAGTCAGTAGCCTCAAACATTTCTGGTATATGAATAACATGATGTTTTTTAATGGCAAAAATCAATGAATATTGTAAATGCACAAACAGTAATATCTCCACATTGCAAGGTGCAATTCTGAAATTTTTTGCTTTTTCCTGCTAATCCTAGCATGATAAAGAAGATTCAAAGAGAGTGAGATGCCAGCTCCTTTCATTCAGTCAGTAGCTTCAAACATTTCTGGACGTTTTTCAATGGCAAAAATCAATGAATATTGTAAATGCACAAACAGTAATATCTCCACATTGCAAGGTGCAATTCTGAAATTTTTTGCTTTTTCCTGCTACTCCTAGCATGATAAAGAAGATTCAAAGAGAGTGAGATGCCAGCTCCTTTCATTCAGTCAGTAGCTTCAAACATTTCTGTACGTTTTTCAATGGCAAAAATCAATGAATATTGTAAATGCACAAACAGTAATATCTCCACATTGCAAGGTGCAATTCTGAAATTTTTTGCTTTTTCCTGCTAATCCTAGCATGATAAAGAAGATTCAAAGAGAGTGAGATGCCAGCTCCTTTCATTCAGTCAGTAGCTTCAAACATTTCTGGACGTTTTTCAATGGCAAAAATCAATGAATATTGTAAATGCACAAACAGTAATATCTCCACATTGCAAGGTGCAATTCTGAAATTTTTTGCTTTTTCCTGCTAATCCTAGCATGATAAAGAAGATTCAAAGAGAGTGAGATGCCAGCTCCTTTCATTCAGTCAGTAGCTTCAATCATTTCTGGACGTTTTTCAATGGCAAAAATCAATGAATATTGTAAATGCACAAACAGTAATTTCTCCGCATTGCAACGTGCAATTCTGAAATTTTTTGCTTTTTCCTGCTCCTCTTAGCATGATAAAGAAGATTCAAAGAGAGTGAGATGCCCGCTCCTTTCATTCAGTCAGTAGCTTCAATCATTTCTGGTATATGAATAACATGATGTTTTTCAATGGCAAAAATCAATGAATATTGTAAATGCACAAACAGTAATTTCTCCGCATTGCAAGGTGCAATTCTGAATTTTTTTGCTTTTTCCTGCTCCTCTTAGCATGATAAAGAAGATTCAAAGAGAGTGAGATGCCAGCTCCTTTCATTCAGTCAGTAGCTTCAATCATTTCTGGACGTTTTTCAATGGCAAAAATCAATGAATATTGTAAATGCACAAACAGTAATTTCTCCGCATTGCAAGGTGCAATTCTGAAATTTTTTGCTTTTTCCTGCTCCTCTTAGCATGATAAAGAAGATTCAAAGAGAGTGAGATGCCAGCTCCTTTCATTCAGTCAGTAGCTTCAAACATTTCTGGTATATGAATAACATGATGTTTTTCAATGGCAAAAATCAATGAATATTGTAAATGCACAAACAGTAATTTCTCCGCATTGCAAGGTGCAATTCTGAAATTTTTTGCTTTTTCCTGCTCCTCTTAGCATGATAAAGAAGATTCAAAGAGAGTGAGATGCCAGCTCCTTTCATTCAGTCAGTAGCTTCAATCATTTCTGGACGTTTTTCAATGGCAAAAATCAATGAATATTGTATATGCACAAACAGTAATTTCTCCGCATTGTAAGGTGGAATTCTGAAATTTTTTGCTTTTTCCTGCTCCTCTTAGCATGATAAAGAAGATTCAAAGATAGTGAGATGCCAGCTTCTTTCATTCAGTCAGTAGCTTCAAACATTTCTGGTAAATGAATAACATGATGTTTTTCAATGGCAAAAATCAATGAATATTGTAAATGCACAAAGAGTAATTTCTCCACATTGCAAGGTGCAATTCTGAAATTTTTTGCTTTTTCCTGCTCCTCTTAGCATGATAAAGAAGACTCAAAGAGAGTTACATGCCAGCTCCTTTCATTCAGTCAGTAGCTTCAATCATTTCTGGACGTTTTTCAATGGCAAAAATCAATGAATATTGTAAATGCACAAACAGTAATTTCTCCGCATTGCAAGGTGCAATTCTGAAATTTTTTGCTTTTTCCTGCTCCTCTTAGCATGATAAAGAAGATTCAAAGAGAGTGAGATGCCAGCTCCTTTCATTCAGTCAGTAGCTTCAATCATTTCTGGACGTTTTTCAATGGCAAAAATCAATGAATATTGTAAATGCACAAACAGTAATTTCTCCGCATTGCAAGGTGCAATTCTGAAATTTTTTGCTTTTTCCTGCTCCTCTTAGCATGATAAAGAAGATTCAAAGAGAGTGAGATGCCAGCTCCTTTCATTCAGTCAGTAGCTTCAATCATTTCTGGTATATGAATAACATGATGTTTTTCAATGGCAAAAATCAATGAATATTGTAACTGCACAAACAGTAATTTCTCCGCATTGCAAGGTGCAATTCTGAAATTTTTTGCTTTTTCCTGCTCCTCTTAGCATGGTAAAGAAGATTCAAAGAGAGTGAGATGCCAGCTCCTTTCATTCAGTCAGTAGCTTCAATCATTTCTGGACGTTTTTCAATGGCAAAAATCAATGAATATTGTAAATGCACAAACAGTAATTTCTCCGCATTGCAAGGTGCAATTCTGAAATTTTTTGCTTTTTCCTGCTCCTCTTAGCATGATAAAGAAGATTCAAAGAGATTGAGATGCCAGCTCCTTTCATTCAGTCAGTAGCTTCAATCATTTCTGGACGTTTTTCAATGGCAATAATCAATGAATATTGTAAATGCACAAACAGTAATTTCTCCGCATTGCAAGGTGCAATTCTGAAATTTTTTGCTTTTTCCTGCTCCTCTTAGCATGATAAAGAAGATTCAAAGAGAGTGAGATGCCAGCTCCTTTCATTCAGTCAGTAGCTTCAATCATTTCTGGTATATGAATAACATGATGTTTTTCAATGGCAAAAATCAATGAATATTGTAAATGCACAAACAGTAATTTCTCCGCATTGCAAGGTGCAATTCTGAAATTTTTTGCTTTTTCCTGCTCCTCTTAGCATGGTAAAGAAGATTCAAAGAGAGTGAGATGCCAGCTCCTTTCATTCAGTCAGTAGCTTCAATCATTTCTGGACGTTTTTCAATGGCAAAAATCAATGAATATTGTAAATGCACAAACAGTAATTTCTCCGCATTGCAAGGTGCAATTCTGAAATTTTTTGCTTTTTCCTGCTCCTCTTAGCATGATTAAGAAGATTCAAAGAGAGTGAGATGCCAGCTCCTTTCATTCAGTCAGTAGCTTCAATCATTTCTGGACGTTTTTCAATGGCAAAAATCAATGAATATTGTAAATGCACAAACAGTAATTTCTCCGCATTGCAAGGTGCAATTCTGAAATGTTTTGCTTTTTCCTGCTCCTCTTAGCATGATAAAGAAGATTCAAAGAGAGTGAGATGCCAGCTCCTTTCATTCAGTCAGTAGCTTCAATCATTTCTGGGTATGAATAACATGATGTTTTTCAATGGCAAAAATCAATGAATATTGTAAATGCACAAACAGTAATTTCTCCACATTGCAAGGTGCAATTCTGAAATTTTTTGCTTTTTCCTGCTCCTCTTAGCATGATAAAGAAGATTCAAAGAGAGTGAGATGCCAGCTCCTTTCATTCAGTCAGTAGCTTCAATCATTTCTGGACGTTTTTCAATGGCAAAAATCAATGAATATTGTAAATGCACAAACAGTAATTTCTCCGCATTGCAAGGTGCAATTCTGAAATTTTTTGCTTTTTCCTGCTCCTCTTAGCATGATAAAGAAGATTCAAAGAGAGTGAGATGCCAGCTCCTTTCATTCAGTCAGTAGCTTCAATCATTTCTGGAAATTTTTCAATGGCAAAAATCAATGAATATTGTAAATGCACAAACAGTAATTTCTCCGCATTGCAAGGTGCAATTCTGAATTTTTTTGCTTTTTCCTGCTCCTCTTAGCATGATAAAGAAGATTCAAAGAGAGTGAGATGCCAGCTCCTTTCATTCAGTCAGTAGCTTCAAACATTTCTGGTATAAACATTTCTGGACGTTTTTCAATGGCAAAAATCAATGAATATTGTAAATGCACAAACAGTAATATCTCCACATTGCAAGGTGCAATTCTGAAATTTTTTGCTTTTTCCTGCTAATCCTAGCATGATAAAGAATATTCAAATAGAGTGAGATGCCAGCTCCTTTCATTCAGTCAGTAGCTTCAAACATTTCTGGACGTTTTTCAAAGGCAAAAATCAATGAATATTGTATATGCACAAACAGTAATTTCTCCGCATTGTAAGGTGGAATTCTGAAATTTTTTGCTTTTTCCTGCTCCTCTTAGCATGATAAAGAAGATTCGAAGATAGTGAGATGCCAGCTTCTTTCATTCAGTCAGTAGCTTCAAACATTTCTGGTATATGAAAAACATGTTTTTCAATGGCAAAAATCAATGAATATTGTAAATGCACAAACAGTAATATCTCCACATTGCAAGGTGCAATTCTGAAATTTTTTGCTTTTTCCTGCTAATCCTAGCATGATAAAGAAGATTCAAAGAGAGTGAGATGCCAGCTCCTTTCATTCAGTCAGTAGCTTCAAACATTTCTGGACGTTTTTCAATGGCAAAAATCAATGAATATTGTAAATGCACAAACAGTAATATCTCCACATTGCAAGGTGCAATTCTGAAATTTTTTGCTTTTTCCTGCTACTCCTAGCATGATAAAGAAGATTCAAAGAGAGTGAGATGCCAGCTCCTTTCATTCAGTCAGTAGCTTCAAACATTTCTGTACGTTTTTCAATGGCAAAAATCAATGAATATTGTAAATGCACAAACAGTAATATCTCCACATTGCAAGGTGCAATTCTGAAATTTTTTGCTTTTTCCTGCTAATCCTAGCATGATAAAGAAGATTCAAAGAGAGTGAGATGCCAGCTCCTTTCATTCAGTCAGTAGCTTCAAACATTTCTGGACGTTTTTCAATGGCAAAAATCAATGAATATTGTAAATGCACAAACAGTAATATCTCCACATTGCAAGGTGCAATTCTGAAATTTTTTGCTTTTTCCTGCTAATCCTAGCATGATAAAGAAGATTCAAAGAGAGTGAGATGCCAGCTCCTTTCATTCAGTCAGTAGCTTCAATCATTTCTGGACGTTTTTCAATGGCAAAAATCAATGAATATTGTAAATGCACAAACAGTAATTTCTCCGCATTGCAACGTGCAATTCTGAAATTTTTTGCTTTTTCCTGCTCCTCTTAGCATGATAAAGAAGATTCAAAGAGAGTGAGATGCCCGCTCCTTTCATTCAGTCAGTAGCTTCAATCATTTCTGGTATATGAATAACATGATGTTTTTCAATGGCAAAAATCAATGAATATTGTAAATGCACAAACAGTAATTTCTCCGCATTGCAAGGTGCAATTCTGAATTTTTTTGCTTTTTCCTGCTCCTCTTAGCATGATAAAGAAGATTCAAAGAGAGTGAGATGCCAGCTCCTTTCATTCAGTCAGTAGCTTCAATCATTTCTGGACGTTTTTCAATGGCAAAAATCAATGAATATTGTAAATGCACAAACAGTAATTTCTCCGCATTGCAAGGTGCAATTCTGAAATTTTTTGCTTTTTCCTGCTCCTCTTAGCATGATAAAGAAGATTCAAAGAGAGTGAGATGCCAGCTCCTTTCATTCAGTCAGTAGCTTCAAACATTTCTGGTATATGAATAACATGATGTTTTTCAATGGCAAAAATCAATGAATATTGTAAATGCACAAACAGTAATTTCTCCGCATTGCAAGGTGCAATTCTGAAATTTTTTGCTTTTTCCTGCTCCTCTTAGCATGATAAAGAAGATTCAAAGAGAGTGAGATGCCAGCTCCTTTCATTCAGTCAGTAGCTTCAATCATTTCTGGACGTTTTTCAATGGCAAAAATCAATGAATATTGTAAATGCACAAACAGTAATTTCTCCGCATTGCAAGGTGCAATTCTGAAATTTTTTGCTTTTTCCTGCTCCTCTTAGCATGATAAAGAAGATTCAAAGAGAGTGAGATGCCAGCTCCTTTCATTCAGTCAGTAGCTTCAATCATTTCTGGTATATGAATAACATGATGTTTTTCAATGGCAAAAATCAATGAATATTGTAACTGCACAAACAGTAATTTCTCCGCATTGCAAGGTGCAATTCTGAAATTTTTTGCTTTTTCCTGCTCCTCTTAGCATGGTAAAGAAGATTCAAAGAGAGTGAGATGCCAGCTCCTTTCATTCAGTCAGTAGCTTCAATCATTTCTGGACGTTTTTCAATGGCAAAAATCAATGAATATTGTAAATGCACAAACAGTAATTTCTCCGCATTGCAAGGTGCAATTCTGAAATTTTTTGCTTTTTCCTGCTCCTCTTAGCATGATAAAGAAGATTCAAAGAGATTGAGATGCCAGCTCCTTTCATTCAGTCAGTAGCTTCAATCATTTCTGGACGTTTTTCAATGGCAATAATCAATGAATATTGTAAATGCACAAACAGTAATTTCTCCGCATTGCAAGGTGCAATTCTGAAATTTTTTGCTTTTTCCTGCTCCTCTTAGCATGATAAAGAAGATTCAAAGAGAGTGAGATGCCAGCTCCTTTCATTCAGTCAGTAGCTTCAATCATTTCTGGTATATGAATAACATGATGTTTTTCAATGGCAAAAATCAATGAATATTGTAAATGCACAAACAGTAATTTCTCCGCATTGCAAGGTGCAATTCTGAAATTTTTTGCTTTTTCCTGCTCCTCTTAGCATGGTAAAGAAGATTCAAAGAGAGTGAGATGCCAGCTCCTTTCATTCAGTCAGTAGCTTCAATCATTTCTGGACGTTTTTCAATGGCAAAAATCAATGAATATTGTAAATGCACAAACAGTAATTTCTCCGCATTGCAAGGTGCAATTCTGAAATTTTTTGCTTTTTCCTGCTCCTCTTAGCATGATTAAGAAGATTCAAAGAGAGTGAGATGCCAGCTCCTTTCATTCAGTCAGTAGCTTCAATCATTTCTGGACGTTTTTCAATGGCAAAAATCAATGAATATTGTAAATGCACAAACAGTAATTTCTCCGCATTGCAAGGTGCAATTCTGAAATGTTTTGCTTTTTCCTGCTCCTCTTAGCATGATAAAGAAGATTCAAAGAGAGTGAGATGCCAGCTCCTTTCATTCAGTCAGTAGCTTCAATCATTTCTGGGTATGAATAACATGATGTTTTTCAATGGCAAAAATCAATGAATATTGTAAATGCACAAACAGTAATTTCTCCACATTGCAAGGTGCAATTCTGAAATTTTTTGCTTTTTCCTGCTCCTCTTAGCATGATAAAGAAGATTCAAAGAGAGTGAGATGCCAGCTCCTTTCATTCAGTCAGTAGCTTCAATCATTTCTGGACGTTTTTCAATGGCAAAAATCAATGAATATTGTAAATGCACAAACAGTAATTTCTCCGCATTGCAAGGTGCAATTCTGAAATTTTTTGCTTTTTCCTGCTCCTCTTAGCATGATAAAGAAGATTCAAAGAGAGTGAGATGCCAGCTCCTTTCATTCAGTCAGTAGCTTCAATCATTTCTGGACATTTTTCAATGGCAAAAATCAATGAATATTGTAAATGCACAAACAGTAATTTCTCCGCATTGCAAGGTGCAATTCTGAATTTTTTTGCTTTTTCCTGCTCCTCTTAGCATGATAAAGAAGATTCAAAGAGAGTGAGATGCCAGCTCCTTTCATTCAGTCAGTAGCTTCAAACATTTCTGGTATAAACATTTCTGGACGTTTTTCAATGGCAAAAATCAATGAATATTGTAAATGCACAAACAGTAATATCTCCACATTGCAAGGTGCAATTCTGAAATTTTTTGCTTTTTCCTGCTAATCCTAGCATGATAAAGAATATTCAAATAGAGTGAGATGCCAGCTCCTTTCATTCAGTCAGTAGCTTCAAACATTTCTGGACGTTTTTCAAAGGCAAAAATCAATGAATATTGTATATGCACAAACAGTAATTTCTCCGCATTGTAAGGTGGAATTCTGAAATTTTTTGCTTTTTCCTGCTCCTCTTAGCATGATAAAGAAGATTCGAAGATAGTGAGATGCCAGCTTCTTTCATTCAGTCAGTAGCTTCAAACATTTCTGGTATATGAAAAACATGTTTTTCAATGGCAAAAATCAATGAATATTGTAAATGCACAAACAGTAATATCTCCACATTGCAAGGTGCAATTCTGAAATTTTTTGCTTTTTCCTGCTAATCCTAGCATGATAAAGAAGATTCAAAGAGAGTGAGATGCCAGCTCCTTTCATTCAGTCAGTAGCTTCAAACATTTCTGGACGTTTTTCAATGGCAAAAATCAATGAATATTGTAAATGCACAAACAGTAATATCTCCACATTGCAAGGTGCAATTCTGAAATTTTTTGCTTTTTCCTGCTACTCCTAGCATGATAAAGAAGATTCAAAGAGAGTGAGATGCCAGCTCCTTTCATTCAGTCAGTAGCTTCAAACATTTCTGTACGTTTTTCAATGGCAAAAATCAATGAATATTGTAAATGCACAAACAGTAATATCTCCACATTGCAAGGTGCAATTCTGAAATTTTTTGCTTTTTCCTGCTAATCCTAGCATGATAAAGAAGATTCAAAGAGAGTGAGATGCCAGCTCCTTTCATTCAGTCAGTAGCTTCAAACATTTCTGGACGTTTTTCAATGGCAAAAATCAATGAATATTGTAAATGCACAAACAGTAATATCTCCACATTGCAAGGTGCAATTCTGAAATTTTTTGCTTTTTCCTGCTAATCCTAGCATGATAAAGAAGATTCAAAGAGAGTGAGATGCCAGCTCCTTTCATTCAGTCAGTAGCTTCAATCATTTCTGGACGTTTTTCAATGGCAAAAATCAATGAATATTGTAAATGCACAAACAGTAATTTCTCCGCATTGCAACGTGCAATTCTGAAATTTTTTGCTTTTTCCTGCTCCTCTTAGCATGATAAAGAAGATTCAAAGAGAGTGAGATGCCCGCTCCTTTCATTCAGTCAGTAGCTTCAATCATTTCTGGTATATGAATAACATGATGTTTTTCAATGGCAAAAATCAATGAATATTGTAAATGCACAAACAGTAATTTCTCCGCATTGCAAGGTGCAATTCTGAATTTTTTTGCTTTTTCCTGCTCCTCTTAGCATGATAAAGAAGATTCAAAGAGAGTGAGATGCCAGCTCCTTTCATTCAGTCAGTAGCTTCAATCATTTCTGGACGTTTTTCAATGGCAAAAATCAATGAATATTGTAAATGCACAAACAGTAATTTCTCCGCATTGCAAGGTGCAATTCTGAAATTTTTTGCTTTTTCCTGCTCCTCTTAGCATGATAAAGAAGATTCAAAGAGAGTGAGATGCCAGCTCCTTTCATTCAGTCAGTAGCTTCAAACATTTCTGGTATATGAATAACATGATGTTTTTCAATGGCAAAAATCAATGAATATTGTAAATGCACAAACAGTAATTTCTCCGCATTGCAAGGTGCAATTCTGAAATTTTTTGCTTTTTCCTGCTCCTCTTAGCATGATAAAGAAGATTCAAAGAGAGTGAGATGCCAGCTCCTTTCATTCAGTCAGTAGCTTCAATCTTTTCTGGACGTTTTTCAATGGCAAAAATCAATGAATATTGTATATGCACAAACAGTAATTTCTCCGCATTGTAAGGTGGAATTCTGAAATTTTTTGCTTTTTCCTGCTCCTCTTAGCATGATAAAGAAGATTCAAAGATAGTGAGATGCCAGCTTCTTTCATTCAGTCAGTAGCTTCAAACATTTCTGGTAAATGAATAACATGATGTTTTTCAATGGCAAAAATCAATGAATATTGTAAATGCACAAAGAGTAATTTCTCCGCATTGCAAGGTGCAATTCTGAAATTTTTTGCTTTTTCCTGCTCCTCTTAGCATGATAAAGAAGACTCAAAGAGAGTTACATGCCAGCTCCTTTCATTCAGTCAGTAGCTTCAATCATTTCTGGACGTTTTTCAATGGCAAAAATCAATGAATATTGTAAATGCACAAACAGTAATTTCTCCGCATTGCAAGGTGCAATTCTGAAATTTTTTGCTTTTTCCTGCTCCTCTTAGCATGATAAAGAAGATTCAAAGAGAGTGAGATGCCAGCTCCTTTCATTCAGTCAGTAGCTTCAATCATTTCTGGACGTTTTTCAATGGCAAAAATCAATGAATATTGTAAATGCACAAACAGTAATTTCTCCGCATTGCAAGGTGCAATTCTGAAATTTTTTGCTTTTTCCTGCTCCTCTTAGCATGATAAAGAAGATTCAAAGAGAGTGATATGCCAGCTCCTTTCATTCAGTCAGTAGCTTCAATCATTTCTGGTATATGAATAACATGATGTTTTTCAATGGCAAAAATCAATGAATATTGTAACTGCACAAACAGTAATTTCTCCGCATTGCAAGGTGCAATTCTGAAATTTTTTGCTTTTTCCTGCTCCTCTTAGCATGGTAAAGAAGATTCAAAGAGAGTGAGATGCCAGCTCCTTTCATTCAGTCAGTAGCTTCAATCATTTCTGGACGTTTTTCAATGGTAAAAATCAATGAATATTGTAAATGCACAAACAGTAATTTCTCCGCATTGCAAGGTGCAATTCTGAAATTTTTTGCTTTTTCCTGCTCCTCTTAGCATGATAAAGAAGATTCAAAGAGATTGAGATGCCAGCTCCTTTCATTCAGTCAGTAGCTTCAATCATTTCTGGACGTTTTTCAATGGCAATAATCAATGAATATTGTAAATGCACAAACAGTAATTTCTCCGCATTGCAAGGTGCAATTCTGAAATTTTTTGCTTTTTCCTGCTCCTCTTAGCATGATAAAGAAGATTCAAAGAGAGTGAGATGCCAGCTCCTTTCATTCAGTCAGTAGCTTCAATCATTTCTGGTATATGAATAACATGATGTTTTTCAATGGCAAAAATCAATGAATATTGTAAATGCACAAACAGTAATTTCTCCGCATTGCAAGGTGCAATTCTGAAATTTTTTGCTTTTTCCTGCTCCTCTTAGCATGGTAAAGAAGATTCAAAGAGAGTGAGATGCCAGCTCCTTTCATTCAGTCAGTAGCTTCAATCATTTCTGGACGTTTTTCAATGGCAAAAATCAATGAATATTGTAAATGCACAAACAGTAATTTCTCCGCATTGCAAGGTGCAATTCTGAAATTTTTTGCTTTTTCCTGCTCCTCTTAGCATGATAAAGAAGATTCAAAGAGAGTGAGATGCCAGCTCCTTTCATTCAGTCAGTAGCTTCAATCATTTCTGGGTATGAATAACATGATGTTTTTCAATGGCAAAAATCAATGAATATTGTAAATGCACAAACAGTAATTTCTCCACATTGCAAGGTGCAATTCTGAAATTTTTTGCTTTTTCCTGCTCCTCTTAGCATGATAAAGAAGATTCAAAGAGAGTGAGATGCCAGCTCCTTTCACTCAGTCAGTAGCTTCAATCATTTCTGGACGTTTTTCAATGGCAAAAATCAATGAATATTGTAAATGCACAAACAGTAATTTCTCCGCATTGCAAGGTGCAATTCTGAAATTTTTTGCTTTTTCCTGCTCCTCTTAGCATGATAAAGAAGATTCAAAGAGAGTGAGATGCCAGCTCCTTTCATTCAGTCAGTAGCTTCAATCATTTCTGGACATTTTTCAATGGCAAAAATCAATGAATATTGTAAATGCACAAACAGTAATTTCTCCGCATTGCAAGGTGCAATTCTGAATTTTTTTGCTTTTTCCTGCTCCTCTTAGCATGATAAAGAAGATTCAAAGAGAGTGAGATGCCAGCTCCTTTCATTCAGTCAGTAGCTTCAAACATTTCTGGTATAAACATTTCTGGACGTTTTTCAATGGCAAAAATCAATGAATATTGTAAATGCACAAACAGTAATATCTCCACATTGCAAGGTGCAATTCTGAAATTTTTTGCTTTTTCCTGCTAATCCTAGCATGATAAAGAATATTCAAATAGAGTGAGATGCCAGCTCCTTTCATTCAGTCAGTAGCTTCAAACATTTCTGGACGTTTTTCAAAGGCAAAAATCAATGAATATTGTATATGCACAAACAGTAATTTCTCCGCATTGTAAGGTGGAATTCTGAAATTTTTTGCTTTTTCCTGCTCCTCTTAGCATGATAAAGAAGATTCAAAGATAGTGAGATGCCAGCTTCTTTCATTCAGTCAGTAGCTTCAAACATTTCTGGTAAATGAATAACATGATGTTTTTCAATGGCAAAAATCAATGAATATTGTAAATGCACAAAGAGTAATTTCTCCGCATTGCAAGGTGCAATTCTGAAATTTTTTGCTTTTTCCTGCTCCTCTTAGCATGATAAAGAAGACTCAAAGAGAGTTACAGGCCAGCTCCTTTCATTCAGTCAGTAGCTTCAATCATTTCTGGACGTTTTTCAATGGCAAAAATCAATGAATATTGTAAATGCACAAACAGTAATTTCTCCGCATTGCAAGGTGCAATTCTGAAATTTTTTGCTTTTTCCTGCTCCTCTTAGCATGATAAAGAAGATTCAGAGAGTGAGATGCCAGCTCCTTTCATTCAGTCAGTAGCTTCAGTCATTTCTGGACGTTTTTCAATGGCAAAAATCAATGAATATTGTAAATGCACAAACAGTAATTTCTCCGCATTGCAAGGTGCAATTCTGAAATTTTTTGCTTTTTCCTGCTCCTCTTAGCATGATAAAGAAGATTCAAAGAGAGTGAGATGCCAGCTCCTTTCATTCAGTCAGTAGCTTCAAACATTTCTGGTATAAACATTTCTGGACGTTTTTCAATGGCAAAAATCAATGAATATTGTAAATGCACAAACAGTAATATCTCCACATTGCAAGGTGCAATTCTGAAATTTTTTGCTTTTTCCTGCTCCTCTTACCATGATAAAGAAGATTCAAAGAGAGTGAGATGCCAGCTCCTTTCATTCAGTCAGTAGCTTCAATCATTTCTGGACGTTTTTCAATGGCAAAAATCAATGAATATTGTAAATGCACAAACAGTAATTTCTCCGCATTGCAAGGTGCAATTCTGAAATTTTTTGCTTTTTCCTGCTCCTCTTAGCATGATAAGGAAGATTCAAAGAGAGTGAGATGCCAGCTCCTTTCATTCAGTCAGTAGCTTCAATCATTTCTGGTATATGAATAACATGATGTTTTTCAATGGCAAAAATCAATGAATATTGTAAATGCACAAACAGTAATTTCTCCGCATTGCAAGGTGCAATTCTGAAATTTTTTGCTTTTTCCTGCTCCTCTTAGCATGATAAAGAAGATTCAAAGAGAGTGAGATGCCAGCTCTTTTCATTCAGTCAGTAGCTTCAATCATTTCTGGACGTTTTTCAATGGCAAAAATCAATGAATATTGTAAATGCACAAACAGTAATTTCTCCGCATTGCAAGGTGCAATTCTGAAATTTTTTGCTTTTTCCTGCTCCTCTTAGCATGATAAAGAAGATTCAAAGAGAGTGAGATGCCAGCTCCTTTCATTCAGTCAGTAGCTTCAGTCATTTCTGGACGTTTTTCAATGGCAAAAATCAATGAATATTGTAAATGCACAAACAGTAATTTCTCCGCATTGCAAGGTGCAATTCTGAAATTCTTTGCTTTTTCCTGCTCCTCTTAGCATGATAAAGAAGATTCAAAGAGAGTGAGATGCCAGCTCCTTTCATTCAGTCAGAAGCTTCAAACATTTCTGGTATAAACATTTCTGGACGTTTTTCAATGGCAAAAATCAATGAATATTGTAAATGCACAAACAGTAATATCTCCACATTGCAAGGTGCAATTCTGAAATTTTTTGCTTTTTCCTGCTAATCCTAGCATGATAAAGAAGATTCAAATAGAGTGAGATGCCAGCTCCTTTCATTCAGTCAGTAGCTTCAAACATTTCTGGACGTTTTTCAATGGCAAAAATCAATGAATATTGTAAATGCACAAACAGTAATATCTCCACATTGCAAGGTTCAATTCTGAAATTTTTTGCTTTTTCCTGCTAATCCTAGCATGATAAAGAAGATTCAAAGAGAATGAGATGCCAGCTCCTTTCATTCAGTCAGTAGCTTCAAACATTTCTGGTATATGAATAACATGATGTTTTTCAATGGCAAAAATCAATGAATATTGTAAATGCACAAACAGTAAAATCTCCATATTGCAAGGTGCAATTCTGAAATTTTTTGCTTTATCCTGCTAATCCTAGCATGATAAAGAAGATTCAAAGAGAGTGAGATGCCAGCTCCTTTCATTCAGTCAGTAGCTTCAAACATTTCTGGACGTTTTTCAATGGCAAAAATCAATGAATATTGTAAATGCACAAACAGTAATATCTCCACATTGCAAGGTGCAATTCTGAAATTTTTTGCTTTTTCCTGCTACTCCTAGCATGATAAAGAAGATTCAAAGAGAGTGAGATGCCAGCTCCTTTCATTCAGTCAGTAGCTTCAAACATTTCTGGACGTTTTTCAATGGCAAAAATCAATGAATATTGTAAATGCACAAACAGTAATATCTCCACATTGCAAGGTGCAATTCTGAAATTTTTTGCTTTTTCCTGCTAATCCTAGCATGATAAAGAAGATTCAAAGAGAGTGAGATGCCAGCTCCTTTCATTCAGTCAGTAGCTTCAAACATTTCTGGACGTTTTTCAATGGCAAAAATCTATGAATATTGTAAATGCACAAACAGTAATTTCTCCGCATTGCAAGGTGCAATTATGAAATTTTTTGCTTTTTCCTGCTCCTCTTAGCATGATAAAGATTCAAAGAGAGTGAGATGCCAGCTCCTTTCATTCAGTCAGTAGCTTCAATCATTTCTGGACGTTTTTCAATGGCAAAAATCAATGAATATTGTAAATGCACAAGCAGTAATTTCTCCGCATTGCAAGGTGCAATTCTGAAATTTTTTGCTTTTTCCTGCTCCTCTTAGCATGATAAAGAAGATTCAAAGAGAGTGAGATGCCAGCTCCTTTCATTCAGTCAGTAGCTTCAATCATTTCTGGACGTTTTTCAATGGCAAAAATCAATGAATATTGTAAATGCACAAACAGTAATTTCTCCGCATTGCAAGGTGCAATTCTGAAATTTTTTGCTTTTTCCTGCTCCTCTTAGCATGATAAGGAAGATTCAAAGAGAGTGAGATGCCAGCTCCTTTCATTCAGTCAGTAGCTTCAATCATTTCTGGTATATGAATAACATGATGTTTTTCAATGGCAAAAATCAATGAATATTGTAAATGCACAAACAGTAATTTCTCCGCATTGCAAGGTGCAATTCTGAAATTTTTTGCTTTTTCCTGCTCCTCTTAGCATGATAAAGAAGATTCAAAGAGAGTGAGATGCCAGCTCTTTTCATTCAGTCAGTAGCTTCAATCATTTCTGGACGTTTTTCAATGGCAAAAATCAATGAATATTGTAAATGCACAAACAGTAATTTCTCCGCATTGCAAGGTGCAATTCTGAAATTTTTTGCTTTTTCCTGCTCCTCTTAGCATGATAAAGAAGATTCAAAGAGAGTGAGATGCCAGCTCCTTTCATTCAGTCAGTAGCTTCAGTCATTTCTGGACGTTTTTCAATGGCAAAAATCAATGAATATTGTAAATGCACAAACAGTAATTTCTCCGCATTGCAAGGTGCAATTCTGAAATTCTTTGCTTTTTCCTGCTCCTCTTAGCATGATAAAGAAGATTCAAAGAGAGTGAGATGCCAGCTCCTTTCATTCAGTCAGAAGCTTCAAACATTTCTGGTATAAACATTTCTGGACGTTTTTCAATGGCAAAAATCAATGAATATTGTAAATGCACAAACAGTAATATCTCCACATTGCAAGGTGCAATTCTGAAATTTTTTGCTTTTTCCTGCTAATCCTAGCATGATAAAGAAGATTCAAATAGAGTGAGATGCCAGCTCCTTTCATTCAGTCAGTAGCTTCAAACATTTCTGGACGTTTTTCAATGGCAAAAATCAATGAATATTGTAAATGCACAAACAGTAATATCTCCACATTGCAAGGTTCAATTCTGAAATTTTTTGCTTTTTCCTGCTAATCCTAGCATGATAAAGAAGATTCAAAGAGAATGAGATGCCAGCTCCTTTCATTCAGTCAGTAGCTTCAAACATTTCTGGTATATGAATAACATGATGTTTTTCAATGGCAAAAATCAATGAATATTGTAAATGCACAAACAGTAAAATCTCCATATTGCAAGGTGCAATTCTGAAATTTTTTGCTTTATCCTGCTAATCCTAGCATGATAAAGAAGATTCAAAGAGAGTGAGATGCCAGCTCCTTTCATTCAGTCAGTAGCTTCAAACATTTCTGGACGTTTTTCAATGGCAAAAATCAATGAATATTGTAAATGCACAAACAGTAATATCTCCACATTGCAAGGTGCAATTCTGAAATTTTTTGCTTTTTCCTGCTACTCCTAGCATGATAAAGAAGATTCAAAGAGAGTGAGATGCCAGCTCCTTTCATTCAGTCAGTAGCTTCAAACATTTCTGGACGTTTTTCAATGGCAAAAATCAATGAATATTGTAAATGCACAAACAGTAATATCTCCACATTGCAAGGTGCAATTCTGAAATTTTTTGCTTTTTCCTGCTAATCCTAGCATGATAAAGAAGATTCAAAGAGAGTGAGATGCCAGCTCCTTTCATTCAGTCAGTAGCTTCAAACATTTCTGGACGTTTTTCAATGGCAAAAATCTATGAATATTGTAAATGCACAAACAGTAATTTCTCCGCATTGCAAGGTGCAATTATGAAATTTTTTGCTTTTTCCTGCTCCTCTTAGCATGATAAAGATTCAAAGAGAGTGAGATGCCAGCTCCTTTCATTCAGTCAGTAGCTTCAATCATTTCTGGACGTTTTTCAATGGCAAAAATCAATGAATATTGTAAATGCACAAGCAGTAATTTCTCCGCATTGCAAGGTGCAATTCTGAAATTTTTTGCTTTTTCCTGCTCCTCTTAGCATGATAAAGAAGATTCAAAGAGAGTGAGATGCCAGCTCCTTTCATTCAGTCAGTAGCTTCAATCATTTCTGGACGTTTTTCAATGGCAAAAATCAATGAATATTGTAAATGCACAAACAGTAATTTCTCCGCATTGCAAGGTGCAATTCTGAAATTTTTTGCTTTTTCCTGCTCCTCTTAGCATGAAAAAGAAGATTCAAAGAGAATGAGATGCCCGCTCCTTTCATTCAGTCAGTAGCTTCAATCATTTCTGGTATATGAATAACATGATGTTTTTCAATGGCAAAAATCAATGAATATTGTAAATGCACAAACAGTAATTTCTCCGCATTGCAAGGTGCAATTCTGATTTTTTTTGCTTTTTCCTGCTCCTCTTAGCATGATAAAGAAGATTCAAAGAGAGTGAGATGCCAGCTCCTTTCATTCAGTCAGTAGCTTCAATCATTTCTGGACGTTTTTCAATGGCAAAAATCAATGAATATTGTAAATGCACAAACAGTAATTTCTCCGCATTGCAAGGTGCAATTCTGAAATTTTTTGCTTTTTCCTGCTCCTCTTAGCATGATAAAGAAGATTCAAAGAGAGTGAGATGCCAGCTCCTTTCATTCAGTCAGTAGCTTCAAACATTTCTGGTATATGAATAACATGATGTTTTTCAATGGCAAAAATCAATGAATATTGTAAATGCACAAACAGTAATTTCTCCGCATTGCAAGGTGCAATTCTGAAATTTTTTGCTTTTTCCTGCTCCTCTTAGCATGATAAAGAAGATTCAAAGAGAGTGAGATGCCAGCTCCTTTCATTCAGTCAGTAGCTTCAATCTTTTCTGGACGTTTTTCAATGGCAAAAATCAATGAATATTGTAAATGCACAAACAGTAATTTCTCCGCATTGCAAGGTGCAATTCTGAAATTTTTTGCTTTTTCCTGCTCCTCTTAGCATGATAAAGAAGATTCAAAGAGAGTGAGATGCCAGCTCCTTTCATTCAGTCAGTAGCTTCAATCATTTCTGGTATATGAATAACATGATGTTTTTCAATGGCAAAAATCAATGAATATTGTAAATGCACAAACAGTAATTTCTCCGCATTGCAAGGTGCAATTCTGAAATTTTTTGCTTTTTCCTGCTCCTCTTAGCATGGTAAAGAAGATTCAAAGAGAGTGAGATGCCAGCTCCTTTCATTCAGTCAGTAGCTTCAATCATTTCTGGACGTTTTTCAATGGCAAAAATCAATGAATATTGTAAATGCACAAACAGTAATTTCTCCGCATTGCAAGGTGCAATTCTGAAATTTTTTGCTTTTTCCTGCTCCGCTTAGCATGATAAAGAAGATTCAAAGAGAGTGAGATGCCAGCTCCTTTCATTCAGTCAGTAGCTTCAATCATTTCTGGACGTTTTTCAATGGCAAAAATCAATGAATATTGAAAATGCACAAACAGTAATTTCTCCGCATTGCAAGGTGCAATTCTGAATTTTTTTGCTTTTTCCTGCTCCTCTTAGCATGATAAAGAAGATTCAAAGAGAGTGAGATGCCAGCTCCTTTCATTCAGTCAGTAACTTCAAACATTTCTGGTATAAACATTTCTGGACGTTTTTCAATGGCAAAAATCAATGAATATTGTAAATGCACAAACAGTAATATCTCCACATTGCAAGGTGCAATTCTGAAATTTTTTGCTTTTTCCTGCTAATCCTAGCATGATAAAGAATATTCAAATAGAGTGAGATGCCAGCTCCTTTCATTCAGTCAGTAGCTTCAAACATTTCTGGACGTTTTTCAATGGCAAAAATCAATGAATATTGTAAATGCACAAACAGTAATATCTCCACATTGCAAGGTGCAATTCTGAAATTTTTTGCTTTTTCCTGCTAATCCTAGCATGATAAAGAAGATTCAAAGAGAGTGAGATGCCAGGTCCTTTCATTCAGTCAGTAGCCTCAAACATTTCTGGTATATGAATAACATGATGTTTTTTAATGGCAAAAATCAATGAATATTGTAAATGCACAAACAGTAATATCTCCACATTGCAAGGTGCAATTCTGAAATTTTTTGCTTTTTCCTGCTAATCCTAGCATGATAAAGAAGATTCAAAGAGAGTGAGATGCCAGCTCCTTTCATTCAGTCAGTAGCTTCAAACATTTCTGGACGTTTTTCAATGGCAAAAATCAATGAATATTGTAAATGCACAAACAGTAATATCTCCACATTGCAAGGTGCAATTCTGAAATTTTTTGCTTTTTCCTGCTACTCCTAGCATGATAAAGAAGATTCAAAGAGAGTGAGATGCCAGCTCCTTTCATTCAGTCAGTAGCTTCAAACATTTCTGTACGTTTTTCAATGGCAAAAATCAATGAATATTGTAAATGCACAAACAGTAATATCTCCACATTGCAAGGTGCAATTCTGAAATTTTTTGCTTTTTCCTGCTAATCCTAGCATGATAAAGAAGATTCAAAGAGAGTGAGATGCCAGCTCCTTTCATTCAGTCAGTAGCTTCAAACATTTCTGGACGTTTTTCAATGGCAAAAATCAATGAATATTGTAAATGCACAAACAGTAATATCTCCACATTGCAAGGTGCAATTCTGAAATTTTTTGCTTTTTCCTGCTAATCCTAGCATGATAAAGAAGATTCAAAGAGAGTGAGATGCCAGCTCCTTTCATTCAGTCAGTAGCTTCAATCATTTCTGGACGTTTTTCAATGGCAAAAATCAATGAATATTGTAAATGCACAAACAGTAATTTCTCCGCATTGCAACGTGCAATTCTGAAATTTTTTGCTTTTTCCTGCTCCTCTTAGCATGATAAAGAAGATTCAAAGAGAGTGAGATGCCCGCTCCTTTCATTCAGTCAGTAGCTTCAATCATTTCTGGTATATGAATAACATGATGTTTTTCAATGGCAAAAATCAATGAATATTGTAAATGCACAAACAGTAATTTCTCCGCATTGCAAGGTGCAATTCTGAATTTTTTTGCTTTTTCCTGCTCCTCTTAGCATGATAAAGAAGATTCAAAGAGAGTGAGATGCCAGCTCCTTTCATTCAGTCAGTAGCTTCAATCATTTCTGGACGTTTTTCAATGGCAAAAATCAATGAATATTGTAAATGCACAAACAGTAATTTCTCCGCATTGCAAAGTGCAATTCTGAAATTTTTTGCTTTTTCCTGCTCCTCTTAGCATGATAAAGAAGATTCAAAGAGAGTGAGATGCCAGCTCCTTTCATTCAGTCAGTAGCTTCAAACATTTCTGGTATATGAATAACATGATGTTTTTCAATGGCAAAAATCAATGAATATTGTAAATGCACAAACAGTAATTTCTCCGCATTGCAAGGTGCAATTCTGAAATTTTTTGCTTTTTCCTGCTCCTCTTAGCATGATAAAGAAGATTCAAAGAGAGTGAGATGCCAGCTCCTTTCATTCAGTCAGTAGCTTCAATCTTTTCTGGACGTTTTTCAATGGCAAAAATCAATGAATATTGTATATGCACAAACAGTAATTTCTCCGCATTGTAAGGTGGAATTCTGAAATTTTTTGCTTTTTCCTGCTCCTCTTAGCATGATAAAGAAGATTCAAAGATAGTGAGATGCCAGCTTCTTTCATTCAGTCAGTAGCTTCAAACATTTCTGGTAAATGAATAACATGATGTTTTTCAATGGCAAAAATCAATGAATATTGTAAATGCACAAAGAGTAATTTCTCCGCATTGCAAGGTGCAATTCTGAAATTTTTTGCTTTTTCCTGCTCCTCTTAGCATGATAAAGAAGACTCAAAGAGAGTTACATGCCAGCTCCTTTCATTCAGTCAGTAGCTTCAATCATTTCTGGACGTTTTTCAATGGCAAAAATCAATGAATATTGTAAATGCACAAACAGTAATTTCTCCGCATTGCAAGGTGCAATTCTGAAATTTTTTGCTTTTTCCTGCTCCTCTTAGCATGATAAAGAAGATTCAAAGAGAGTGAGATGCCAGCTCCTTTCATTCAGTCAGTAGCTTCAATCATTTCTGGACGTTTTTCAATGGCAAAAATCAATGAATATTGTAAATGCACAAACAGTAATTTCTCCGCATTGCAAGGTGCAATTCTGAAATTTTTTGCTTTTTCCTGCTCCTCTTAGCATGATAAAGAAGATTCAAAGAGAGTGAGATGCCAGCTCCTTTCATTCAGTCAGTAGCTTCAATCATTTCTGGTATATGAATAACATGATGTTTTTCAATGGCAAAAATCAATGAATATTGTAACTGCACAAACAGTAATTTCTCCGCATTGCAAGGTGCAATTCTGAAATTTTTTGCTTTTTCCTGCTCCTCTTAGCATGGTAAAGAAGATTCAAAGAGAGTGAGATGCCAGCTCCTTTCATTCAGTCAGTAGCTTCAATCATTTCTGGACGTTTTTCAATGGCAAAAATCAATGAATATTGTAAATGCACAAACAGTAATTTCTCCGCATTGCAAGGTGCAATTCTGAAATTTTTTGCTTTTTCCTGCTCCTCTTAGCATGATAAAGAAGATTCAAAGAGATTGAGATGCCAGCTCCTTTCATTCAGTCAGTAGCTTCAATCATTTCTGGACGTTTTTCAATGGCAATAATCAATGAATATTGTAAATGCACAAACAGTAATTTCTCCGCATTGCAAGGTGCAATTCTGAAATTTTTTGCTTTTTCCTGCTCCTCTTAGCATGATAAAGAAGATTCAAAGAGAGTGAGATGCCAGCTCCTTTCATTCAGTCAGTAGCTTCAATCATTTCTGGTATATGAATAACATGATGTTTTTCAATGGCAAAAATCAATGAATATTGTAAATGCACAAACAGTAATTTCTCCGCATTGCAAGGTGCAATTCTGAAATTTTTTGCTTTTTCCTGCTCCTCTTAGCATGGTAAAGAAGATTCAAAGAGAGTGAGATGCCAGCTCCTTTCATTCAGTCAGTAGCTTCAATCATTTCTGGACGTTTTTCAATGGCAAAAATCAATGAATATTGTAAATGCACAAACAGTAATTTCTCCGCATTGCAAGGTGCAATTCTGAAATTTTTTGCTTTTTCCTGCTCCTCTTAGCATGATTAAGAAGATTCAAAGAGAGTGAGATGCCAGCTCCTTTCATTCAGTCAGTAGCTTCAATCATTTCTGGACGTTTTTCAATGGCAAAAATCAATGAATATTGTAAATGCACAAACAGTAATTTCTCCGCATTGCAAGGTGCAATTCTGAAATATTTTGCTTTTTCCTGCTCCTCTTAGCATGATAAAGAAGATTCAAAGAGAGTGAGATGCCAGCTCCTTTCATTCAGTCAGTAGCTTCAATCATTTCTGGGTATGAATAACATGATGTTTTTCAATGGCAAAAATCAATGAATATTGTAAATGCACAAACAGTAATTTCTCCACATTGCAAGGTGCAATTCTGAAATTTTTTGCTTTTTCCTGCTCCTCTTAGCATGATAAAGAAGATTCAAAGAGAGTGAGATGCCAGCTCCTTTCATTCAGTCAGTAGCTTCAATCATTTCTGGACGTTTTTCAATGGCAAAAATCAATGAATATTGTAAATGCACAAACAGTAATTTCTCCGCATTGCAAGGTGCAATTCTGAAATTTTTTGCTTTTTCCTGCTCCTCTTAGCATGATAAAGAAGATTCAAAGAGAGTGAGATGCCAGCTCCTTTCATTCAGTCAGTAGCTTCAATCATTTCTGGACATTTTTCAATGGCAAAAATCAATGAATATTGTAAATGCACAAACAGTAATTTCTCCGCATTGCAAGGTGCAATTCTGAATTTTTTTGCTTTTTCCTGCTCCTCTTAGCATGATAAAGAAGATTCAAAGAGAGTGAGATGCCAGCTCCTTTCATTCAGTCAGTAGCTTCAAACATTTCTGGTATAAACATTTCTGGACGTTTTTCAATGGCAAAAATCAATGAATATTGTAAATGCACAAACAGTAATATCTCCACATTGCAAGGTGCAATTCTGAAATTTTTTGCTTTTTCCTGCTAATCCTAGCATGATAAAGAATATTCAAATAGAGTGAGATGCCAGCTCCTTTCATTCAGTCAGTAGCTTCAAACATTTCTGGACGTTTTTCAAAGGCAAAAATCAATGAATATTGTATATGCACAAACAGTAATTTCTCCGCATTGTAAGGTGGAATTCTGAAATTTTTTGCTTTTTCCTGCTCCTCTTAGCATGATAAAGAAGATTCGAAGATAGTGAGATGCCAGCTTCTTTCATTCAGTCAGTAGCTTCAAACATTTCTGGTATATGAAAAACATGTTTTTCAATGGCAAAAATCAATGAATATTGTAAATGCACAAACAGTAATATCTCCACATTGCAAGGTGCAATTCTGAAATTTTTTGCTTTTTCCTGCTAATCCTAGCATGATAAAGAAGATTCAAAGAGAGTGAGATGCCAGCTCCTTTCATTCAGTCAGTAGCTTCAAACATTTCTGGACGTTTTTCAATGGCAAAAATCAATGAATATTGTAAATGCACAAACAGTAATATCTCCACATTGCAAGGTGCAATTCTGAAATTTTTTGCTTTTTCCTGCTACTCCTAGCATGATAAAGAAGATTCAAAGAGAGTGAGATGCCAGCTCCTTTCATTCAGTCAGTAGCTTCAAACATTTCTGTACGTTTTTCAATGGCAAAAATCAATGAATATTGTAAATGCACAAACAGTAATATCTCCACATTGCAAGGTGCAATTCTGAAATTTTTTGCTTTTTCCTGCTAATCCTAGCATGATAAAGAAGATTCAAAGAGAGTGAGATGCCAGCTCCTTTCATTCAGTCAGTAGCTTCAAACATTTCTGGACGTTTTTCAATGGCAAAAATCAATGAATATTGTAAATGCACAAACAGTAATATCTCCACATTGCAAGGTGCAATTCTGAAATTTTTTGCTTTTTTCTGCTAATCCTAGCATGATAAAGAAGATTCAAAGAGAGTGAGATGCCAGCTCCTTTCATTCAGTCAGTAGCTTCAATCATTTCTGGACGTTTTTCAATGGCAAAAATCAATGAATATTGTAAATGCACAAACAGTAATTTCTCCGCATTGCAACGTGCAATTCTGAAATTTTTTGCTTTTTCCTGCTCCTCTTAGCATGATAAAGAAGATTCAAAGAGAGTGAGATGCCCGCTCCTTTCATTCAGTCAGTAGCTTCAATCATTTCTGGTATATGAATAACATGATGTTTTTCAATGGCAAAAATCAATGAATATTGTAAATGCACAAACAGTAATTTCTCCGCATTGCAAGGTGCAATTCTGAATTTTTTTGCTTTTTCCTGCTCCTCTTAGCATGATAAAGAAGATTCAAAGAGAGTGAGATGCCAGCTCCTTTCATTCAGTCAGTAGCTTCAATCATTTCTGGACGTTTTTCAATGGCAAAAATCAATGAATATTGTAAATGCACAAACAGTAATTTCTCCGCATTGCAAGGTGCAATTCTGAAATTTTTTGCTTTTTCCTGCTCCTCTTAGCATGATAAAGAAGATTCAAAGAGAGTGAGATGCCAGCTCCTTTCATTCAGTCAGTAGCTTCAAACATTTCTGGTATATGAATAACATGATGTTTTTCAATGGCAAAAATCAATGAATATTGTAAATGCACAAACAGTAATTTCTCCGCATTGCAAGGTGCAATTCTGAAATTTTTTGCTTTTTCCTGCTCCTCTTAGCATGATAAAGAAGATTCAAAGAGAGTGAGATGCCAGCTCCTTTCATTCAGTCAGTAGCTTCAATCTTTTCTGGACGTTTTTCAATGGCAAAAATCAATGAATATTGTATATGCACAAACAGTAATTTCTCCGCATTGTAAGGTGGAATTCTGAAATTTTTTGCTTTTTCCTGCTCCTCTTAGCATGATAAAGAAGATTCAAAGATAGTGAGATGCCAGCTTCTTTCATTCAGTCAGTAGCTTCAAACATTTCTGGTAAATGAATAACATGATGTTTTTCAATGGCAAAAATCAATGAATATTGTAACTGCACAAACAGTAATTTCTCCGCATTGCAAGGTGCAATTCTGAAATTTTTTGCTTTTTCCTGCTCCTCTTAGCATGGTAAAGAAGATTCAAAGAGAGTGAGATGCCAGCTCCTTTCATTCAGTCAGTAGCTTCAATCATTTCTGGACGTTTTTCAATGGTAAAAATCAATGAATATTGTAAATGCACAAACAGTAATTTCTCCGCATTGCAAGGTGCAATTCTGAAATTTTTTGCTTTTTCCTGCTCCTCTTAGCATGATAAAGAAGATTCAAAGAGATTGAGATGCCAGCTCCTTTCATTCAGTCAGTAGCTTCAATCATTTCTGGACGTTTTTCAATGGCAATAATCAATGAATATTGTAAATGCACAAACAGTAATTTCTCCGCATTGCAAGGTGCAATTCTGAAATTTTTTGCTTTTTCCTGCTCCTCTTAGCATGATAAAGAAGATTCAAAGAGAGTGAGATGCCAGCTCCTTTCATTCAGTCAGTAGCTTCAATCATTTCTGGTATATGAATAACATGATGTTTTTCAATGGCAAAAATCAATGAATATTGTAAATGCACAAACAGTAATTTCTCCGCATTGCAAGGTGCAATTCTGAAATTTTTTGCTTTTTCCTGCTCCTCTTAGCATGGTAAAGAAGATTCAAAGAGAGTGAGATGCCAGCTCCTTTCATTCAGTCAGTAGCTTCAATCATTTCTGGACGTTTTTCAATGGCAAAAATCAATGAATATTGTAAATGCACAAACAGTAATTTCTCCGCATTGCAAGGTGCAATTCTGAAATTTTTTGCTTTTTCCTGCTCCTCTTAGCATGATAAAGAAGATTCAAAGAGAGTGAGATGCCAGCTCCTTTCATTCAGTCAGTAGCTTCAATCATTTCTGGACTTTTTTCAATGGCAAAAATCAATGAATATTGTAAATGCACAAACAGTAATTTCTCCGCATTGCAAGGTGCAATTCTGAAATGTTTTGCTTTTTCCTGCTCCTCTTAGCATGATAAAGAAGATTCAAAGAGAGTGAGATGCCAGCTCCTTTCATTCAGTCAGTAGCTTCAATCATTTCTGGGTATGAATAACATGATGTTTTTCAATGGCAAAAATCAATGAATATTGTAAATGCACAAACAGTAATTTCTCCACATTGCAAGGTGCAATTCTGAAATTTTTTGCTTTTTCCTGCTCCTCTTAGCATGATAAAGAAGATTCAAAGAGAATGAGATGCCAGCTCCTTTCATTCAGTCAGTAGCTTCAATCATTTCTGGACGTTTTTCAATGGCAAAAATCAATGAATATTGTAAATGCACAAACAGTAATTTCTCCGCATTGCAAGGTGCAATTCTGAAATTTTTTGCTTTTTCCTGCTCCTCTTAGCATGATAAAGAAGATTCAAAGAGAGTGAGATGCCAGCTCCTTTCATTCAGTCAGTAGCTTCAATCATTTCTGGACATTTTTCAATGGCAAAAATCAATGAATATTGTAAATGCACAAACAGTAATTTCTCCGCATTGCAAGGTGCAATTCTGAATTTTTTTGCTTTTTCCTGCTCCTCTTAGCATGATAAAGAAGATTCAAAGAGAGTGAGATGCCAGCTCCTTTCATTCAGTCAGTAGCTTCAAACATTTCTGGTATAAACATTTCTGGACGTTTTTCAATGGCAAAAATCAATGAATATTGTAAATGCACAAACAGTAATATCTCCACATTGCAAGGTGCAATTCTGAAATTTTTTGCTTTTTCCTGCTAATCCTAGCATGATAAAGAATATTCAAATAGAGTGAGATGCCAGCTCCTTTCATTCAGTCAGTAGCTTCAAACATTTCTGGACGTTTTTCAAAGGCAAAAATCAATGAATATTGTATATGCACAAACAGTAATTTCTCCGCATTGTAAGGTGGAATTCTGAAATTTTTTGCTTTTTCCTGCTCCTCTTAGCATGATAAAGAAGATTCAAAGATAGTGAGATGCCAGCTTCTTTCATTCAGTCAGTAGCTTCAAACATTTCTGGTAAATGAATAACATGATGTTTTTCAATGGCAAAAATCAATGAATATTGTAAATGCACAAAGAGTAATTTCTCCGCATTGCAAGGTGCAATTCTGAAATTTTTTGCTTTTTCCTGCTCCTCTTAGCATGATAAAGAAGACTCAAAGAGAGTTACATGCCAGCTCCTTTCATTCAGTCAGTAGCTTCAATCATTTCTGGACGTTTTTCAATGGCAAAAATCAATGAATATTGTAAATGCACAAACAGTAATTTCTCCGCATTGCAAGGTGCAATTCTGAAATTTTTTGCTTTTTCCTGCTCCTCTTAGCATGATAAAGAAGATTCAAAGAGAGTGAGATGCCAGCTCCTTTCATTCAGTCAGTAGCTTCAATCATTTCTGGACGTTTTTCAATGGCAAAAATCAATGAATATTGTAAATGCACAAACAGTAATTTCTCCGCATTGCAAGGTGCAATTCTGAAATTTTTTGCTTTTTCCTGCTCCTCTTAGCATGATAAAGAAGATTCAAAGAGAGTGAGATGCCAGCTCCTTTCATTCAGTCAGTAGCTTCAATCATTTCTGGTATATGAATAACATGATGTTTTTCAATGGCAAAAATCAATGAATATTGTAACTGCACAAACAGTAATTTCTCCGCATTGCAAGGTGCAATTCTGAAATTTTTTGCTTTTTCCTGCTCCTCTTAGCATGGTAAAGAAGATTCAAAGAGAGTGAGATGCCAGCTCCTTTCATTCAGTCAGTAGCTTCAATCATTTCTGGACGTTTTTCAATGGCAAAAATCAATGAATATTGTAAATGCACAAACAGTAATTTCTCCGCATTGCAAGGTGCAATTCTGAATTTTTTTGCTTTTTCCTGCTCCTCTTAGCATGATAAAGAAGATTCAAAGAGAGTGAGATGCCAGCTCCTTTCATTCAGTCAGTAGCTTCAATCACTTCTGGACATTTTTCAATGGCAAAAATCAATGAATATTGTAAATGCACAAACAGTAATTTCTCCGCATTGCAAGGTGCAATTCTGAAATTTTTTGCTTTTTCCTGCTCCTCTTAGCATGATAAAGAAGATTCAAAGAGAGTGAGATGCCAGCTCCTTTCATTCAGTCAGTAGCTTCAATCATTTCTGGTATATGAATAACATGATGTTTTTCAGAGGCAAAAATCAATGAATATTGTAAATGCACAAACAGTAATTTCTCCGCATTGCAAGGTGCAATTCTGAAATTTTTTGCTTTTTCCTGCTCCTCTTAGCATGGTAAAGAAGATTCAAAGAGAGTGAGATGCCAGCTCCTTTCATTCAGTCAGTAGCTTCAATCATTTCTGGACGTTTTTCAATGGCAAAAATCAATGAATATTGTAAATGCACAAACAGTAATTTCTCCGCATTGCAAGGTGCAATTCTGAAATTTTTTGCTTTTTCCTGCTCCTCTTAGCATGATAAAGAAGATTCAAAGAGAGTGAGATGCCAGCTCCTTTCATTCAGTCAGTAGCTTCAATCATTTCTGGACGTTTTTCAATGGCAAAAATCAATGAATATTGTAAATGCACAAACAGTAATTTCTCCGCATTGCAAGGTGCAATTCTGAAATGTTTTGCTTTTTCCTGCTCCTCTTAGCATGATAAAGAAGATTCAAAGAGAGTGAGATGCCAGCTCCTTTCATTCAGTCAGTAGCTTCAATCATTTCTGGGTATGAATAACATGATGTTTTTCAATGGCAAAAATCAATGAATATTGTAAATGCACAAACAGTAATTTCTCCGCATTGCAAGGTGCAATTCTGAGTTTTTTTGCTTTTTCCTGCTCCTCTTAGCATGATAAAGAAGATTCAAAGAGAGTGAGATGCCAGCTCCTTTCATTCAGTCAGTAGCTTCAAACATTTCTGGTATAAACATTTCTGGACGTTTTTCAATGGCAAAAATCAATGAATATTGTAAATGCACAAACAGTAATATCTCCACATTGCAAGGTGCAATTCTGAAATTTTTTGCTTTTTCCTGCTAATCCTAGCATGATAAAGAAGATTCAAAGAGAGTGAGATGCCAGCTCCTTTCATTCAGTCAGTAGCTTCAATCATTTCTGGTATATGAATAACATGATGTTTTTCAATGGCAAAAATCAATGAATATTGTAAATGCACAAACAGTAATTTCTCCGCATTGCAAGGTGCAATTCTGAAATTTTTTGCTTTTTCCTGCTCCTCTTAGCATGGTAAAGAAGATTCAAAGAGAGTGAGATGCCAGCTCCTTTCATTCAGTCAGTAGCTTCAATCATTTCTGGACGTTTTTCAATGGCAAAAATCAATGAATATTGTAAATGCACAAACAGTAATTTCTCCGCATTGCAAGGTGCAATTCTGAAATTTTTTGCTTTTTCCTGCTCCTCTTAGCATGATAAAGAAGATTCAAAGAGAGTGAGATGCCAGCTCCTTTCATTCAGTCAGTAGCTTCAATCATTTCTGGACGTTTTTCAATGGCAAAAATCAATGAATATTGTAAATGCACAAACAGTAATTTCTCCGCATTGCAAGGTGCAATTCTGAAATGTTTTGCTTTTTCCTGCTCCTCTTAGCATGATAAAGAAGATTCAAAGAGAGTGAGATGCCAGCTCCTTTCATTCAGTCAGTAGCTTCAATCATTTCTGGGTATGAATAACATGATGTTTTTCAATGGCAAAAATCAATGAATATTGTAAATGCACAAACAGTAATTTCTCCACATTGCAAGGTGCAATTCTGAAATTTTTTGCTTTTTCCTGCTCCTCTTAGCATGATAAAGAAGATTCAAAGAGAGTGAGATGCCAGCTCCTTTCATTCAGTCAGTAGCTTCAATCATTTCTGGACGTTTTTCAATGGCAAAAATCAATGAATATTGTAAATGCACAAACAGTAATTTCTCCACATTGCAAGGTGCAATTCTGAAATTTTTTGCTTTTTCCTGCTCCTCTTAGCATGATAAAGAAGATTCAAAGTGAGTGAGATGCCAGCTCCTTTCATTCAGTCAGTAGCTTCAATCATTTCTGGACATTTTTCAATGGCAAAAATCAATGAATATTGTAAATGCACAAACAGTAATTTCTCCGCATTGCAAGGTGCAATTCTGAATTTTTTTGCTTTTTCCTGCTCCTCTTAGCATGATAAAGAAGATTCAAAGAGAGTGAGATGCCAGCTCCTTTCATTCAGTCAGTAGCTTCAAACATTTCTGGTATAAACATTTCTGGACTTTTTTCAATGGCAAAAATCAATGAATATTGTAAATGCACAAACAGTAATATCTCCACATTGCAAGGTGCAATTCTGAAATTTTTTGCTTTTTCCTGCTAATCCTAGCATGATAAAGAATATTCAAATAGAGTGAGATGCCAGCTCCTTTCATTCAGTCAGTAGCTTCAAACATTTCTGGACGTTTTTCAATGGCAAAAATCAATGAATATTGTAAATGCACAAACAGTAATATCTCCACATTGCAAGGTGCAATTCTGAAATTTTTTGCTTTTTCCTGCTAATCCTAGCATGATAAAGAAGATTCAAAGAGAGTGAGATGCCAGGTCCTTTCATTCAGTCAGTAGCCTCAAACATTTCTGGTATATGAATAACATGATGTTTTTCAATGGCAAAAATCAATGAATATTGTAAATGCACAAACAGTAATATCTCCACATTGCAAGGTGCAATTCTGAAATTTTTTGCTTTTTCCTGCTAATCCTAGCATGATAAAGAAGATTCAAAGAGAGTGAGATGCCAGCTCCTTTCATTCAGTCAGTAGCTTCAAACATTTCTGGACGTTTTTCAATGGCAAAAATCAATGAATATTGTAAATGCACAAACAGTATTATCTCCACATTGCAAGGTGCAATTCTGAAATTTTTTGCTTTTTCCTGCTACTCCTAGCATGATAAAGAAGATTCAAAGAGAGTGAGATGCCAGCTCCTTTCATTCAGTCAGTAGCTTCAAACATTTCTGGACGTTTTTCAATGGCAAAAATCAATGAATATTGTAAATGCACAAACAGTAATATCTCCACATTGCAAGGTGCAATTCTGAAATTTTTTGCTTTTTCCTGCTAATCCTAGCATGATAAAGAAGATTCAAATAGAGTGAGATGCCAGCTCCTTTCATTCAGTCAGTAGCTTCAAACATTTCTGGACGTTTTTCAATGGCAAAAATCAATGAATATTGTAAATGCACAAACAGTAATATCTAAACATTGCAAGGTGCAATTCTGAAATTTTTTGCTTTTTCCTGCTAATCCTAGCATGATAAAGAAGATTCAAAGATAGTGAGATGCCAGATCCTTTCATTCAGTCAGTAGCTTCAAACATTTCTGGTATATGAATAACATGATGTTTTTCAATGGCAAAAATCAATGAATATTGTAAATGCACAAACAGTAATATCTCCACATTGCAAGGTGCAATTCTGAAATTTTTTGCTTTTTCCTGCTAATCCTAGCATGATAAAGAACATTCAAAGTGAGTGAGATGCCAGCTCCCTTCATTCAGTCAGTAGCTTCAAACATTTCTGGACGTTTTTCAATGGCAAAAATCAATGAATACTGTAAATGCACAAACAGTAAGATCTCCACATTGCAAGGTGCAATTCTGAAACCTTGCAATGCGGAGAAATTACTGTTTGTGCATTTACAATATTCATTGATTTTTGCCATTGAAAAACGTCCAGAAATGATTGAAGCTACTGACTGAATGAAAGGAGCTGGCATCTCACTCTCTTTGAATCTTCTTTATCATGCTAAGAGGAGCAGGAAAAAGCAAAAAATTTCAGAATTGCACCTTGCAATGCGGAGAAATTACTGTTTGTGCATTTACAATATTCATTGATTTTTGCCATTGAAAAACATCATGTTATTCATATACCAGAAATGTTTGAAGCTACTGACTGAATGAAAGGAGCTGGCATCTCACTCTCTTTGAATCTTCTTTATCATGCTAAGAGGAGCAGGAAAAAGCAAAAAATTTCAGAATTGCACCTTGCAATGCGGAGAAATTACTGTTTGTGCATTTACAATATTCATTGATTTTTGCCATTGAAAAACGTCCAGAAATGATTGAAGCTACTGACTGAATGAAAGGAGCTGGCATCTCACTCTCTTTGAATCTTCTTTATCATGCTAAGAGGAGCAGGAAAAAGCAAAAAATTTCAGAATTGCACCTTGCAATGCGGAGAAATTACTGTTTGTGCATTTACAATATTCATTGATTTTTGCCATTGAAAAACATCATGTTATTCATATACCAGAAATGTTTGAAGCTACTGACTGAATGAAAGGAGCTGGCATCTCACTCTCTTTGAATCTTCTTTATCATGCTAAGAGGAGCAGGAAAAAGCAAAAAATTTCAGAATTGCACCTTGCAATGCGGAGAAATTACTGTTTGTGCATTTACAATATTCATTGATTTTTGCCATTGAAAAACGTCCAGAAATGATTGAAGCTACTGACTGAATGAAAGGAGCTGGCATCTCACTCTCTTTGAATCTTCTTTATCATGCTAAGAGGAGCAGGAAAAAGCAAAAAATTTCAGAATTGCACCTTGCAATGCGGAGAAATTACTGTTTGTGCATTTACAATATTCATTGATTTTTGCCATTGAAAAACGTCCAGAAATGATTGAAGCTACTGACTGAATGAAAGGAGCTGGCATCTCACTCTCTTTGAATCTTCTTTATCATGCTAAGAGGAGCAGGAAAAAGCAAAAAAATTCAGAATTGCACCTTGCAATGCGGAGAAATTACTGTTTGTGCATTTACAATATTCATTGATTTTTGCCATTGAAAAACATCATGTTATTCATATACCAGAAATGATTGAAGCTACTGACTGAATGAAAGGAGCTGGCATCTCACTCTCTTTGAATCTTCTTTTTCATGCTAAGAGGAGCAGGAAAAAGCAAAAAATTTCAGAATTGCATCTTGCAATGCGGAGAAATTACTGTTTGTGCATTTACAATATTCATTGATTTTTGCCATTGAAAAACATCCAGAAATGATTGAAGCCACTGACTGAATGAAAGGAGCTGGCATCTCACTCTCTTTGAATCTTCTTTATCATGCTAAGAGGAGCAGGAAAAAGCAAAAAATTTCAGAATTGCACCTTGCAATGCGGAGAAATTACTGCTTGTGCATTTACAATATTCATTAATTTTTGCCATTGAAAAACGTCCAGAAATGATTGAAGCTACTGACTGAATGAAAGGAGCTGGCATCTCACTCTCTTTGAATCTTCTTTATCATGCTAAGAGGAGCAGGAAAAAGCAAAAAATTTCAGAATTGCATCTTGCAATGCGGAGAAATTACTGTTTGTGCATTTACAATATTTATTGATTTTTGCCATTGAAACACGTCCAGAAATGTTTGAAGCTACTGACTGAATGAAAGGAGCTGGCATCTCACTCTCTTTGAATCTTCTTTATCATGATAGGATTAGCAGGAAAAAGCAAAAAATTTCATAATTGCACCTTGCAATGTGGAGATATTACTGTTTGTGCATTTACAATATTCATTGATTTTTGCCATTGAAAAACGTCCAGAAATGTTTGAAGCTACTGACTGAATGCAAGGAGCTGGCATCTCAATCTCTTTGAATCTTCTTTATCATGCTAGGGTTAGCAGGAAAAAGCAAAAAATTTCAGAATTGCACCTTGCAATGTGGAGATATTACTGTTTGTGCATTTACAATATTCATTGATTTTTGCCATTGAAAAACGTCCAGAAATGTTTATACCAGAAATGTTTGAAGCTACTGACTGAATGAAAGGAGCTGGCATCTCACTCTCTTTGAATCTTATTTATCATGCTAAGAGGAGCAGGAAAAAGCAAAAAATTTCAGAATTGCACCTTGCAATGCGGAGAAATTACTGTTTGTGCATTTACAATATTCATTGATTTTTGCCATTGAAAAACATCATGTTATTCATATACCAGAAATGATTGAAGCTACTGACTGAATGAAAGGAGCTGGCATCTCACTCTCTTTGAATCTTCTTTATCATGCTAGGATTAGCAGGAAAAAGCAAAAAATTTCAGAATTGCACCTTGAAATGTGGAGATATTACTTTTTGTGCATTTACAATATTCATTGATTTTTGCCATTGAAAAACGTCCAGAAATGTTTGAAGCTACTGACTGAATGAAAGGAGCTGGCATCTCACTCTCTTTGAATCTTCTTTATCATGCTAGGATTAGCAGGAAAAAGCAAAAAATTTCAGAATTGCACCTTGCAATGTGGAGAAATTACTGTTTGTGCATTTACAATATTCATTGATTTTTGCCATTGAAAAACGTCCAGAAATGTTTGAAGCTACTGACTGAATGAAAGGAGCTGGCATCTCACTCTCTTTGAATCTTCTTTATCATGCTAGGAGTAGCAGGAAAAAGCAAAAAATTTCAGAATTGCACCTTGCAATGTGGAGATATTACAGTTTGTGCATTTACAATATTCATTGATTTTTTCCATTGAAAAACGTCCAGAAATGTTTGAAGCTACTGACTGAATGAAAGGAGCTGGCATCTCACTCTCTTTGAATCTTCTTTATCATGCTAGGATTAGCAGGAAAAAGCAAAAAATTTCAGAATTGCACCTTGCAATGTGGAGATATTACTGTTTGTGCATTTACAATATTCATTGATTTTTGCCATTGAAAAACATCATGTTATTCATATACCAGAAATGTTTGAAGCTACTGACTGAATGAAAGGAGCTGGCATCTCACTCTCTTTGAATCTTCTTTATCATGCTAGGATTAGCAGGAAAAAGCAAAAAATTTCAGAATTGCACCTTGCAATGTGGAGACATTACTGTTTGTGCATTTACAATATTCATTGATTTTTGCCATTGAAAAACGTCCAGAAATGTTTGAAGCTACTGACTGAATGAAAGGAGCTGGCATCTCACTCTATTTGAATCTTCTTTATCATGCTAGGATTAGCAGGAAAAAGCAAAAAATTTCAGAATTGCGCCTTGCAATGTGGAGATATTACTGTTTGTGCATTTACAATATTCATTGATTTTTGCCATTGAAAAACGTCCAGAAATGTTTATACCAGAAATGTTTGAAGCTACTGACTGAATGAAAGGAGCTGGCATCTCACTCTCTTTGAATCTTCTTTATTATGCTAAGAGGAGCAGGAAAAAGCAAAAAAATTCAGAATTGCACCTTGCAATGCGGAGAAATTACTGTTTGTGCATTTACAATATTCATTGATTTTTGCCATTGAAACACGTCCAGAAATGTTTGAAGCTACTGACTGAATGAAAGGAGCTGGCATCTCACTCTCTTTGAATCTTCTTTATCATGATAGGATTAGCAGGAAAAAGCAAAAAATTTCAGAATTGCACCTTGCAATGTGGAGATATTACTGTTTGTGCATTTACAATATTCATTGATTTTTGCCATTGAAAAACGTCCAGAAATGTTTATACCAGAAATGTTTGAAGCTACTGACTGAATGAAAGGAGCTGGCATCTCACTCTCTTTGAATCTTCTTTATCATGCTAAGAGGAGCAGGAAAAAGCAAAAAAATTCAGAATTGCACCTTGCAATGCGGAGAAATTACTGTTTGTGCATTTACAATATTCATTGATTTTTGCCATTGAAAAACATCATGTTATTCATATACCAGAAATGATTGAAGCTACTGACTGAATGGAAGGAGCTGGCATCTCACTCTCTTTGAATCTTCTTTATCATGCTAGGATTAGCAGGAAAAAGCAAAAAATTTCAGAATTGCACCTTGCAATGTGGAGATATTACTGTTTGTGCATTTACAATATTCATTGATTTTTGCCATTGAAAAACGTCCAGAAATGTTTGAAGCTACTGACTGAATGAAAGGAGCTGGCATCTCACTCTCTTTGAATCTTCTTTATCATGCTAGGATTAGCAGGAAAAAGCAAAAAATTTCAGAATTGCACCTTGCAATGTGGAGATATTACTGTTTGTGCATTTACAATATTCATTGATTTTTGCCATTGAAAAACGTCCAGAAATGTTTGAAGCTACTGACTGAATGAAAGGAGCTGGCATATCACTCTCTTTGAATCTTCTTTATCATGCTAGGAGTAGCAGGAAAAAGCAAAAAATTTCAGAATTGCACCTTGCAATGTGGAGATATTACTGTTTGTGCATTTACAATATTCATTGATTTTTTCCATTGAAAAACGTCCAGAAATATTTGAAGCTACTGACTGAATGAAAGGAGCTGGCATCTCACTCTCTTTGAATCTTCTTTATCATGCTAGGATTAGCAGGAAAAAGCAAAAAATTTCAGAATTGCACCTTGCAATGTGGAGATATTACTGTTTGTGCATTTACAATATTCATTGATTTTTGCCATTGAAAAACATCATGTTATTCATATACCAGAAATGTTTGAAGCTACTGACTGAATGAAAGAAGCTGGCATTTCACTCTCTTTGAATCTTCTTTATCATGCTAGGATTAGCAGGAAAAAGCAAAAAATTTCAGAATTGCACCTTGCAATGTGGAGATATTACTGTTTGTGCATTTACAATATTCATTGATTTTTGCCATTGAAAAACATCCAGAAATGTTTGAAGCTACTGACTGAATGAAAGGAGCTGGCATCTCACTCTATTTGAATCTTCTTTATCATGCTAGGATTAGCAGGAAAAAGCAAAAAATTTCAGAATTGCACCTTGCATTGTGGAGATATTACTGTTTGTGCATTTACAATATTCATTGATTTTTGCCATTGAAAAACGTCCAGAAATGTTTATACCAGAAATGTTTGAAGCTACTGACTGAATGAATGGAGCTGGCATCTCACTCTCTTTGAATCTTCTTTATCATGCTAAGAGGAGCAGGAAAAAGGAAAAAAAATTAAGAATTGCACCTTGCAATGCGGAGAAATTACTGTTTGTGCATTTACAATATTCATTGATTTTTGCCATTGAAAAACGTCCAGAAATGATTGAAACTACTGACTGAATGAAAGGAGCTGGCATCTCACTCTCTTTGAATCTTCTTTATCATGCTAAGAGGAGCAGGAAAAAGCAAAAAATTTCAGAATTGCACCTTGCAATGCGGAGAAATTACTGTTTGTGCATTTACAATATTCATTGATTTTTGCCATTGAAAAACGTCCAGAAATGATTGAAGCTACTGACTGAATGAAAGGAGCTGGCATCTCACTCTCTTTGAATCTTCTTTATCATGCTAAGAGGAGCAGGAAAAAGCAAAAAATTTCAGAATTGCACCTTGCAATGCGGAGAAATTACTGTTTGTGCATTTACAATATTCATTGATTTTTGCCATTGAAAAACATCATGTTATTCATACCCAGAAATGATTGAAGCTACTGACTGAATGAAAGGAGCTGGCATCTCACTCTCTTTGAATCTTCTTTATCATGCTAAGAGGAGCAGGAAAAAGCAAAAAATTTCAGAATTGCACCTTGCAATGCGGAGAAATTACTGTTTGTGCATTTACAATATTCATTGATTTTTGCCATTGAAAAACGTCCAGAAATGATTGAAGCTACTGACTGAATGAAAGGAGCTGGCATCTCACTCTCTTTGAATCTTCTTTATCATGCTAAGAGGAGCAGGAAAAAGCAAAAAATTTCAGAATTGCACCTTGCAATGCGGAGAAATTACTGTTTGTGCATTTACAATATTCATTGATTTTTTCCATTGAAAAACGTCCAGAAATGATTGAAGCTACTGACTGAATGAAAGGAGTTGGCATCTCACTCTCTTTGAATCTTCTTTACCATGCTAAGAGGAGCAGGAAAAAGCAAAAAATTTCAGAATTGCACCTTGCAATGCGGAGAAATTACTGTTTGTGCATTTACAATATTCATTGATTTTTGACATTGAAAAACATCATGTTATTCATATACCAGAAATGATTGAAGCTACTGACTGAATGAAAGGAGCTGGCATCTCACTCTCTTTGAATCTTCTTTATCATGCTAAGAGGAGCAGGAAAAAGCAAAAAATTTCAGAATTGCACCTTGCAATGCGGAGAAATTACTGTTTGTGCATTTACAATATTCATTGATTTTTGCCATTGAAAAACGTCCAGAAATGATTGAAGCTACTGACTGAATGAAAGGAGCTGGCATCTCACTCTCTTTGAATCTTCTTTATCATGCTAAGAGGAGCAGGAAAAAGCAAAAAATTTCAGAATTGCACCTTGCAATGCGGAGAAATTACTGTTTGTGCATTTACAATATTCATTGATTTTTGCCATTGAAAAACATCATGTTATTCATATACCAGAAATGATTGAAGCTACTGACTGAATGAAAGGAGCTGGCATCTCACTCTCTTTGAATCTTCTTTATCATGCTAAGAGGAGCAGGAAAAAGCAAAAAATTTCAGAATTGCACCTTGCAATGCGGAGAAATTACTGTTTGTGCATTTACAATATTCATTGATTTTTGCCATTGAAAAACGTCCAGAAATGATTGAAGCTACTGACTGAATGAAAGGAGCTGGCATCTCACTCTTTTTGAATCTTCTTTATCATGCTAAGAGGAGCAGGAAAAAGCAAAAAATTTCAGAATTGCACCTTGCAATGCGGAGAAATTACTGTTTGTGCATTTACAATATTCATTGATTTTTGCCATTGAAAAACGTCCAGAAATGATTGAAGCTACTGACTGAATGAAAGGAGCTGGCATCTCACTCTCTTTGAATCTTCTTTATCATGGTAAGAGGAGCAGGAAAAAGCAAAAAATTTCAGAATTGCAACTTGCAATGCGGAGAAATTACTGTTTGTGCATTTACAATATTCATTGATTTTTGCCATTGAAAAACGTCCAGAAATGATTGAAGCTACTGACTGAATGAAAGGAGCTGGCATCTCACTCTCTTTGAATCTTCTTTATCATGCTAAGAGGAGCAGGAAAAAGCAAAAAATTTCAGAATTGCACCTTGCAATGTGGAGATATTACTGTTTGTGCATTTACAATATTCATTGATTTTTGCCATTGAAAAACATCATGTTATTCATATACCAGAAATGTTTGAAGCTACTGACTGAATGAAAGAAGCTGGCATTTCACTCTCTTTGAATCTTCTTTATCATGCTAGGATTAGCAGGAAAAAGCAAAAAATTTCAGAATTGCACCTTGCAATGTGGAGATATTACTGTTTGTGCATTTACAATATTCATTGATTTTTGCCATTGAAAAACATCCAGAAATGTTTGAAGCTACTGACTGAATGAAAGGAGCTGGCATCTCACTCTATTTGAATCTTCTTTATCATGCTAGGATTAGCAGGAAAAAGCAAAAAATTTCAGAATTGCACCTTGCATTGTGGAGATATTACTGTTTGTGCATTTACAATATTCATTGATTTTTGCCATTGAAAAACGTCCAGAAATGTTTATACCAGAAATGTTTGAAGCTACTGACTGAATGAAAGGAGCTGGCATCTCACTCTCTTTGAATCTTCTTTATCATGCTAAGAGGAGCAGGAAAAAGGAAAAAAAATTAAGAATTGCACCTTGCAATGCGGAGAAATTACTGTTTGTGCATTTACAATATTCATTGATTTTTGCCATTGAAAAACGTCCAGAAATGATTGAAACTACTGACTGAATGAAAGGAGCTGGCATCTCACTCTCTTTGAATCTTCTTTATCATGCTAAGAGGAGCAGGAAAAAGCAAAAAATTTCAGAATTGCACCTTGCAATGCGGAGAAATTACTGTTTGTGCATTTACAATATTCATTGATTTTTGCCATTGAAAAACGTCCAGAAATGATTGAAGCTACTGACTGAATGAAAGGAGCTGGCATCTCACTCTCTTTGAATCTTCTTTATCATGCTAAGAGGAGCAGGAAAAAGCAAAAAATTTCAGAATTGCACCTTGCAATGCGGAGAAATTACTGTTTGTGCATTTACAATATTCATTGATTTTTGCCATTGAAAAACATCATGTTATTCATACCCAGAAATGATTGAAGCTACTGACTGAATGAAAGGAGCTGGCATCTCACTCTCTTTGAATCTTCTTTATCATGCTAAGAGGAGCAGGAAAAAGCAAAAAATTTCAGAATTGCACCTTGCAATGCGGAGAAATTACTGTTTGTGCATTTACAATATTCATTGATTTTTGCCATTGAAAAACGTCCAGAAATGATTGAAGCTACTGACTGAATGAAAGGAGCTGGCATCTCACTCTCTTTGAATCTTCTTTATCATGCTAAGAGGAGCAGGAAAAAGCAAAAAATTTCAGAATTGCACCTTGCAATGCGGAGAAATTACTGTTTGTGCATTTACAATATTCATTGATTTTTGCCATTGAAAAACGTCCAGAAATGATTGAAGCTACTGACTGAATGAAAGGAGTTGGCATCTCACTCTCTTTGAATCTTCTTTACCATGCTAAAAGGAGCAGGAAAAAGCAAAAAATTTCAGAATTGCACCTTGCAATGCGGAGAAATTACTGTTTGTGCATTTACAATATTCATTGATTTTTGACATTGAAAAACATCATGTTATTCATATACCAGAAATGATTGAAGCTACTGACTGAATGAAAGGAGCTGGCATCTCACTCTCTTTGAATCTTCTTTATCATGCTAAGAGGAGCAGGAAAAAGCAAAAAATTTCAGAATTGCACCTTGCAATGCGGAGAAATTACTGTTTGTGCATTTACAATATTCATTGATTTTTGCCATTGAAAAACGTCCAGAAATGATTGAAGCTACTGACTGAATGAAAGGAGCTGGCATCTCACTCTCTTTGAATCTTCTTTATCATGCTAAGAGGAGCAGGAAAAAGCAAAAAATTTCAGAATTGCACCTTGCAATGCGGAGAAATTACTGTTTGTGCATTTACAATATTCATTGATTTTTGCCATTGAAAAACATCATGTTATTCATATACCAGAAATGATTGAAGCTACTGACTGAATGAAAGGAGCTGGCATCTCACTCTCTTTGAATCTTCTTTATCATGCTAAGAGGAGCAGGAAAAAGCAAAAAATTTCAGAATTGCACCTTGCAATGCGGAGAAATTACTGTTTGTGCATTTACAATATTCATTGATTTTTGCCATTGAAAAACGTCCAGAAATGATTGAAGCTACTGACTGAATGAAAGGAGCTGGCATCTCACTCTTCTTGAATCTTCTTTATCATGCTAAGAGGAGCAGGAAAAAGCAAAAAATTTCAGAATTGCACCTTGCAATGCGGAGAAATTACTGTTTGTGCATTTACAATATTCATTGATTTTTGCCATTGAAAAACGTCCAGAAATGATTGAAGCTACTGACTGAATGAAAGGAGCTGGCATCTCACTCTCTTTGAATCTTCTTTATCATGGTAAGAGGAGCAGGAAAAAGCAAAAAATTTCAGAATTGCAACTTGCAATGCGGAGAAATTACTGTTTGTGCATTTACAATATTCATTGATTTTTGCCATTGAAAAACGTCCAGAAATGATTGAAGCTACTGACTGAATGAAAGGAGCTGGCATCTCACTCTCTTTGAATCTTCTTTATCATGCTAAGAGGAGCAGGAAAAAGCAAAAAATTTCAGAATTGCACCTTGCAATGCGGAGAAATTACTGTTTGTGCATTTACAATATTCATTGATTTTTGCCATTGAAAAACGTCCAGAAATGATTGAAGCTACTGACTGAATGAAAGGAGCTGGCATCTCACTCTCTTTGAATCTTCTTTATCATGCTAAGAGGAGCAGGAAAAAGCAAAAAATTTCAGAATTGCAACTTGCAATGCGGAGAAATTACTGTTTGTGCATTTACAATATTCATTGATTTTTGCCATTGAAAAACATCATGTTATTCATATACCAGAAATGTTTGAAGCTACTGACTGAATGAAAGAAGCTGGCATCTCACTATCTTTGAATCTTCTTTATCATGCTAAGAGGAGCAGGAAAAAGCAAAAAATTTCAGAATTGCACCTTACAATGCGGAGAAATTACTGTTTGTGCATTTACAATATTCATTGATTTTTGCCATTGAAAAACGTCCAGAAATGATTGAAGCTACTGACTGAATGAAAGGAGCTGGCATCTCACTCTCTTTGAATCTTCTATATCATGCTAAGAGGAGCAGGAAAAAGCAAAAAATTTCAGAATTGCACCTTGCAATGCGGAGAAATTACTGTTTGTGCATTTACAATATTCATTGATTTTTGCCATTGAAAAACGTCCAGAAATGTTTGAAGCTACTGACTGAATGAAAGGAGCTGGCATCTTACTCTCTTTGAATCTTCTTTATCATGCTAGGATTAGCAGGAAAAAGCAAAAAATTTCAGAATTGCACCTTGCAATGTGGAGATATTACTGTTTGTGCATTTACAATATTCATTGATTTTTGCCATTGAAAAACGTCCAGAAATGTTTGAAGCTACTGACTGAATGAAAGGAGCTGGCATCTCACTCTCTTTGAATCTTCTTTATCATGCTAGGAGTAGCAGGAAAAAGCAAAAAATTTCAGAATTGCACCTTGCAATGTGGAGATATTACTGTTTGTGCATTTACAATATTCATTGATTTATGCCATTGAAAAACGTCCAGAAATGTTTGAAGCTACTGACTGAATGAAAGGAGCTGGCATCTCACTCTCTTTGAATCTTCTTTATCATGCTAGGATTAGCAGGAAAAAGCAAAAAATTTCAGAATTGCACCTTGCAATGTGGAGATATTACTGTTTGTGCATTTACAATATTCATTGATTTTTGCCATTGAAAAACATCCAGAAATGTTTGAAGCTACTGACTGAATGAAAGGAGCTGGCATCTCACTCTATTTGAATCTTCTTTATCATGCTAGGATTAGCAGGAAAAAGCAAAAAATTTCAGAATTGCACCTTGCAATGTGGAGATATTACTGTTTGTGCATTTACAATATTCATTGATTTTTGCCATTGAAAAACGTCCAGAAATGTTTATACCAGAAATGTTTGAAGCTACTGACTGAATGAAAGGAGCTGGCATCTCACTCTCTTTGAATCTTCTTTATCATGCTAAGAGGAGCAGGAAAAAGCAAAAAATTTCAGAATTGCACCTTGCAATGCGGAGAAATTACTGTTTGTGCATTTACAATATTCATTGATTTTTGCCATTGAAAAACGTCCAGAAATGATTGAAGCTACTGACTGAATGAAAGGAGCTGGCATCTCACTCTCTTTGAATCTTCTTTATCATGCTAAGAGGAGCAGGAAAAAGCAAAAAATTTCAGAATTGCACCTTGCAATGCGGAGAAATTACTGTTTGTGCATTTACAATATTCATTGATTTTTGCCATTGAAAAACATCATGTTATTCATATACCAGAAATGATTGAAGCTACTGACTGAATGAAAGGAGCTGGCATCTCACTCTCTTTGAATCTTCTTTATCATGCTAAGAGGAGCAGGAAAAAGCAAAAAATTTCAGAATTGCACCTTGCAATGCGGAGAAATTACTGTTTGTGCATTTACAATATTCATTGATTTTTGCCATTGAAAAACGTCCAGAAATGATTGAAGCTACTGACTGAATGAAAGGAGCTGGCATCTCACTCTCTTTGAATCTTCTTTATCATGCTAAGAGGAGCAGGAAAAAGCAAAAAATTTCAGAATTGCACCTTGCAATGCGGAGAAATTACTGTTTGTGCATTTACAATATTCATTGATTTTTGCCATTGAAAAACGTCCAGAAATGATTGAAGCTACTGACTGAATGAAAGGAGCTGGCATCTCACTCTCTTTGAATCTTCTTTATCATGCTAAGAGGAGCAGGAAAAAGCAAAAAATTTCAGAATTGCAACTTGCAATGCGGAGAAATTACTGTTTGTGCATTTACAATATTCATTGATTTTTGCCATTGAAAAACATCATGTTATTCATATACCAGAAATGATTGAAGCTACTGACTGAATGAAAGGAGCTGGCATCTCACTCTCTTTGAATCTTCTTTATCATGCTAAGAGGAGCAGGAAAAAGCAAAAAATTTCAGAATTGCACCTTGCAATGCGGAGAAATTACTGTTTGTGCATTTACAATATTCATTGATTTTTGCCATTGAAAAACGTCCAGAAATGATTGAAGCTACTGACTGAATGAAAGGAGCTGGCATCTCACTCTCTTTGAATCTTCTTTATCATGCTAAGAGGAGCAGGAAAAAGCAAAAAATTTCAGAATTGCACCTTGCAATGCGGAGAAATTACTGTTTGTGCATTTACAATATTCATTGATTTTTGCCATTGAAAAACGTCCAGAAATTATTGAAGCTACTGACTGAATGAAAGGAGCTGGCATCTCACTCTCTTTGAATCTTCTTTATCATGCTAAGAGGAGCAGGAAAAAGCAAAAAATTTCAGAATTGCACCTTGCAATGCGGAGAAATTACTGTTTGTGCATTTACAATATTCATTGATTTTTGCCATTGAAAAACATCATGTTATTCATATCCCAGAAATGTTTGAAGCTACTGACTGAATGAAAGAAGCTGGCAACTCACTCTCTTTGAATCTTCTTTATCATGCTAAGAGGAGCAGGAAAAAGCAAAAAATTTCAGAATTGCACCTTGCAATGCGGAGAAATTACTGTTTGTACATTTACAATATTCATTGATTTTTGCAATTGAAAAACGTCCAGAAATGATTGAAGCTACTGACTGAATGAAAGGAGCTGGCATCTCACTCTCTTTGAATCTTCTTTATCATGTTAAGAGGAGCAGGAAAAAGCAAAAAATTTCAGAATTGCACCTTGCAATGCGGAGAAATTACTGTTTGTGCATTTACAATATTCATTGATTTTTGCCATTGAAAAACGTCCAGAAATGATTGAAGCTACTGACTGAATGAAAGGAGCTGTTATCTCACTCTCTTTGAATCTTGTTTATCATGCTAAGAGGAGCAGGAAAAAGCAAAAAATTTCAGAATTGCACCTTGCAATGCGGAGAAATTACTGTTTGTGCATTTACAATATTCATTGATTTTTGCCATTGAAAAACATCATGTTATTCATATACCAGAAATGATTGAAGCTACTGACTGAATGAAAGGAGCTGGCATCTCACACTCTTTGAATCTTCTTTATCATGCTAAGAGGAGCAGGAAAAAGTAAAAAATTTCAGAATTGCACCTTGCAATGCGGAGAAATTACTGTTTGTGCATTTACAATATTCAATGATTTTTGCCATTGAAAAACGTCCAGAAATGATTGAAGCTACTGACTGAACGAAAGGAGCTGGCATCTCACTCTCTTTGAATCTTCTTTATCATGCTAAGAGGAGCAGGAAAAAGCAAAAAATTTCAGAATTGCACCTTGCAATGCGGAGAAATTACTGTTTGTGCATTTACAATATTCATTGATTTTTGCCATTGAAAAACATCATGTTATTCATATACCAGAAATGTTTGAAGCTACTGACTGAATGAAAGGAGCTGGCATCTCACTCTCTTTGAATCTTCTTCATAATGCTAAGAGGAGCAGGAAAAAGCAAAAAATTTCAGAATTGCACCTTGCAATGCGGAGAAATTACTGTTTGTGCATTTACAATATTCATTGATTTTTGCCATTGAAAAACGTCCAGAAATGATTGAAGCTACTGACTGAATGAAAGGAGCTGGCATCTCACTCTCTTTGAATCTTCTTTATCATGCTAAGAGGAGCAGGAAAAAGCAAAAAATTTCAGAATTGCACCTTGCAATGCGGAGAAATTACTGTTTGTGCATTTACAATATTCATTGATTTTTGCCATTGAAAAACATCATGTTATTCATATACCAGAAATGTTTGAAGCTACTGACTGAATGAAAGGAGCTGGCATCTCACTCTCTTTGAATCTTCTTTATCATGCTAAGAGGAGCAGGAAAAAGCAAAAAATTTCAGAATTGCACCTTGCAATGCGGATAAATTACTGTTTGTGCATTTACAATATTCATTGATTTTTGCCATTGAAAAATGTCCAGAAATGATTGAAGCTACTGACTGAATGAAAGGAGCTGGCATCTCACTCTCTTTGAATCTTGTTTATCATGCTAAGAGGAGCAGGAAAAAGCAAAAAATTTCAGAATTGCACCTTGCAATGCGGAGAAATTACTGTTTGTGCATTTACAATATTCATTGATTTTTGCCATTGAAAAACGTCCAGAAATTATTGAAGCTACTGACTGAATGAAAGGAGCTGGCATCTCACTCTCTTTGAAACTTCTTTATCATGCTAAGAGGAGCAGGAAAAAGCAAAAATTTTCAGAATTGCACCTTGCAATGCGGAGAAATTACTGTTTGTGCATTTACAATATTCATTGATTTTTGCCATTGAAAAACGTCCAGAAATGATTGAAGCTACTGACTGAATGAAAGGAGCTGGCATCTCACTCTCTTTGAATCTTCTTTATCATGCTAAGAGGAGCAGGAAAAAGCCAAAAATTTCAGAATTGCACCTTGCAATGCGGAGAAATTACTGTTTGTGCATTTACAATATTCATTGATTTTTGCCATTGAAAAACATCATGTTATTCATATACCAGAAATGTTTGAAGCTACTGACTGAATGAAAGGAGCTGGCATCTCACTCTCTTTGAATCTTCTTTATCATGCTAAGAGGAGCAGGAAAAAGCAAAAAATTTCAGAATTGCACCTTGCAATGCGGAGAAATTACTGTTTGTGCATTTACAATATTCATTGATTTTTGCCATTGAAAAACATCATGTTATTCATATACCAGAAATGATTGAAGCTACTGACTGAATGAAAGGAGCTGGCATCTCACTCTCTTTGAATCTTCTTTATCATGCTAAGAGGAGCAGGATAAAGCAAAAAATTTCAGACTTGCACCTTGCAATGCGGAGAAATTACTGTTTGTGCATTTACAATATTCATTGATTTTTGCCATTGAAAAACGTCCAGAAATGATTGAAGGTACTGACTGAATGAAAGGAACTGGCATCTCACTCTCTTTGAATCTTCTTTATCATGCTAAGAGGAGCAGGAAAAAGCAAAAAATTTCAGAATTGCACCTTGCAATGCGGAGAAATTACTGTTTGTGCATTTACAATATTCATTGATTTTTGCCATTGAAAAACGTCCAGAAATGATTGAAGCTACTGACTGAATGAAAGGAGCTGGCATCTCACTCTCTTTGAATCTTCTTTATCATGCTAAGAGGAGCAGGAAAAAGCAAAAAATTTCAGAATTGCACCTTGCAATGCGGAGAAATTACAGTTTGTGCATTTACAATATTCATTGATTTTTGCCATTGAAAAACGTCCAGAAATGATTGAAGCTACTGACTGAATGAAAGGAGCTGGCATCTCACTCTCTTTGAATCTTCTTTATCATGCTAAGAGGAGCAGGAAAAAGCAAAAAATTTCAGAATTGCACCTTGCAATGCGGAGAAATTACTGTTTGTGCATTTACAATATTCGTTGATTTTTGCCATTGAAAAACGTCCAGAAATGATTGAAGCTACTGACTGAATGAAAGGAGCTGGCATCTCACTCTCTTTGAATCTTCTTTATCATGCTAAGAGGAGCAGGAAAAAGCAAAAAATTTCAGAATTGCACCTTGCAATGCGGAGAAATTACAGTTTGTGCATTTACAATATTCATTGATTTTTGCCATTGAAAAACGTCCAGAAATGATTGAAGCTACTGACTGAATGAAAGGAGCTGGCATCTCACTCTCTTTGAATCTTCTTTATCATGCTAAGAGGAGCAGGAAAAAGCAAAAAATTTCAGAATTGCACCTTGCAATGCGGAGAAATTACTGTTTGTGCATTTACAATATTCATTGATTTTTGCCATTGAAAAACATGTTATTCATATACCAGAAATGTTTGAAGCTCCTGACTGAATGAAAGGAGCTGGCACCTCACTCTCTTTGAATCTTCTTTATCATGCTAAGAGGAGCAGGAAAAAGCAAAAAATTTCAGAATTGCACCTTGCAATGCGGAGAAATTACTGTTTGTGCATTTACAATATTCATTGATTTTTGCCATTGAAAAACGTCCAGAAATGATTGAAGCTACTGACTGAATGAAAGGAGCTGGCATCTCACTCTCTTTGAATCTTCTTTATCATGCTAAGAGGAGCAGGAAAAAGCAAAAAATTTCAGAATTGCACCTTGCAATGCGGAGAAATTACTGTTTGTGCATTTACAATATTCATTGATTTTTGCCATTGAAAAATGTCCAGAAATGATTGAAGCTACTGACTGAATGAAAGGAGCTGGCATCTCACTCTCTTTGAATCTTCTTTATCATGCTAAGAGGAGCAGGAAAAAGCAAAAAATTTCAGAATTGCGCCTTGCAATGCGGAGAAATTACTGTTTGTGCATTTACAAAATTCATTGATTTTTGCCATTGAAAAACATCATGTTATTCATATACCAGAAATGATTGAAGCTACTGACTGAAGGAAAGGAGCTGGCATCTCACTCTCTTTGAATCTTCTTTATCATGCTAAGAGGAGCAGGAAAAAGCAAAAAATTTCAGAATTGCACCTTGCAATGCGGAGAAATTACTGTTTGTGCATTTACAATATTCATTGATTTTTGCCACTGAAAAACGTCCAGAAATGATTGAAGCTACTGACTGAATGAAAGGAGCTGGCATCTCACTCTCTTTGAATCTTCCTTATCATGCTAAGAGGAGCAGGAAAAAGTAAAAAATTTCAGAATTGCACCTTGCAATGCGGAGAAATTACTGTTTGTGCATTTACAATATTCAATGATTTTTGCCATTGAAAAACGTCCAGAAATGATTGAAGCTACTGACTGAATGAAAGGAGCTGGCATCTCACTCTCTTTGAATCTTGTTTATCATGCTAAGAGGAGCAGGAAAAAGCAAAAAATTTCAGAATTGCACCTTGCAATGTGGAGAAATTACTGTTTGTGCATTTACAATATTCATTGATTTTTGCCATTGAAAAACGTCCAGAAATGATTGAAGCTACTGACTGAATGAAAGGAGCAGGCATCTCACTCTCTTTGAATCTTCTTTATCATGCTAAGAGGAGCAGGAAAAAGCAAAAAATTTCAGAATTGCACCTTGCAATGCGGAGAAATTACTGTTTGTGCATTTACAATATTCATTGATTTTTGCTATTGAAAAACATCATGTTATTCATATACCAGAAATGATTGAAGCTACTGACTGAATGAAAGGAGCTGGCATCTCACTCTCTTTGAATCTTCTTTATCATGCTAAGAGGAGCAGGAAAAAGCAAAAAATTTCAGAATTGCACCTTGCAATGCGGAGAAATTACAGTTTGTGCATTTACAATATTCATTGATTTTTGCCATTGAAAAACTACCAGAAATGATTGAAGCTACTGACTGAATGAAAGGAGCTGGCATCTCACTCTCTTTGAATCTTCTTTATCATGCTAAGAGGAGCAGGATAAAGCAAAAAATTTCAGACTTGCACCTTGCAATGCGGAGAAATTACTGTTTGTGCATTTACAATATTCATTGATTTTTGCCATTGAAAAACATCATGTTATTCATATACCAGAAATGTTTGAAGCTACTGACTGAATGAAAGGAGCTGGCATCTCACTCTCTTTGAATCTTCTTTATCATGCTAAGAGGAGCAGGAAAAAGCAAAAAATTTCAGACTTGCACCTTGCAATGCGGAGAAATTACTGTTTGTGCATTTACAATATGCATTGATTTTTGCCATTGAAAAACATCATGTTATTCATATACCAGAAATGTTTGAAGCTACTGACTGAATGAAAGGAGCTGGCATCTCACTCTCTTTGAATCTTCTTTATCATGCTAAGAGGAGCAGGAAAAAGCAAAAAATTTCAGAATTGCACCTTGCAATGCGGAGAAATTACTGTTTGTGCATTTACAATATTCATTGATTTTTGCCATTGAAAAACGTCCAGAAATGATTGAAGGTACTGACTGAATGAAAGGAACTGGCATCTCACTCTCTTTGAATCTTCTTTATCATGCTAAGAGGAGCAGGAAAAAGCAAAAAATTTCAGAATTGCACCTTGCAATGCGGAGAAATTACTGTTTGTGCATTTACAATATTCATTGATTTTTGCCATTGAAAAACGTCCAGAAATGATTGAAGCTACTGACTGAATGAAAGGAGCTGGCATCTCACTCTCTTTGAATCTTCTTTATCATGCTAAGAGGAGCAGGAAAAAGCAAAAAATTTCAGAATTGCACCTTGCAATGCGGAGAAATTACAGTTTGTGCATTTACAATATTCACTGATTTTTGCCATTGAAAAACGTCCAGAAATGATTGAAGCTACTGACTGAATGAAAGGAGCTGGCATCTCACTCTCTTTGAATCTTCTTTATCATGCTAAGAGGAGCAGGAAAAAGCAAAAAATTTCAGAATTGCACCTTGCAATGCGGAGAAATTACAGTTTGTGCATTTACAATATTCATTGATTTTTGCCATTGAAAAACGTCCAGAAATGATTGAAGCTACTGACTGAATGAAAGGAGCTGGCATCTCACTCTCTTTGAATCTTCTTTATCATGCTAAGAGGAGCAGGAAAAAGCAAAAAATTTCAGAATTGCACCTTGCAATGTGGAGAAATTACTGTTTGTGCATTTACAATATTCATTGATTTTTGCCATTGAAAAACATGTTATTCATATACCAGAAATGTTTGAAGCTCCTGACTGAATGAATGGAGCTGGCACCTCACTCTCTTTGAATCTTCTTTATCATGCTAAGAGGAGCAGGAAAAAGCAAAAAATTTCAGAATTGCACCTTGCAATGCGGAGAAATTACTGTTTGTGCATTTACAATATTCATTGATTTTTGCCATTGAAAAACGTCCAGAAATGATTGAAGCTACTGACTGAATGAAAGGAGCTGGCATCTCACTCTCTTTGAATCTTCTTTATCATGCTAAGAGGAGCAGGAAAAAGCAAAAAATTTCAGAATTGCACCTTGCAATGCGGAGAAATTACTGTTTGTGCATTTACAATATTCATTGATTTTTGCCATTGAAAAATGTCCAGAAATGATTGAAGCTACTGACTGAATGAAAGGAGCTGGCATCTCACTCTCTTTGAATCTTCTTTATCATGCTAAGAGGAGCAGGAAAAAGCAAAAAATTTCAGAATTGCGCCTTGCAATGCGGAGAAATTACTGTTTGTGCATTTACAAAATTCATTGATTTTTGCCATTGAAAAACATCATGTTATTCATATACCAGAAATGATTGAAGCTACTGACTGAAGGAAAGGAGCTGGCATCTCACTCTCTTTGAATCTTCTTTATCATGCTAAGAGGAGCAGGAAAAAGCAAAAAATTTCAGAATTGCACCTTGCAATGCGGAGAAATTACTGTTTGTGCATTTACAATATTCATTGATTTTTGCCACTGAAAAACGTCCAGAAATGATTGAAGCTACTGACTGAATGAAAGGAGCTGGCATCTCACTCTCTTTGAATCTTCCTTATCATTCTAAGAGGAGCAGGAAAAAGTAAAAAATTTCAGAATTGCACCTTGCAATGCGGAGAAATTACTGTTTGTGCATTTACAATATTCAATGATTTTTGCCATTGAAAAACGTCCAGAAATGATTGAAGCTACTGACTGAATGAAAGGAGCTGGCATCTCACTCTCTTTGAATCTTGTTTATCATGCTAAGAGGAGCAGGAAAAAGCAAAAAATTTCAGAATTGCACCTTGCAATGTGGAGAAATTACTGTTTGTGCATTTACAATATTCATTGATTTTTGCCATTGAAAAACGTCCAGAAATGATTGAAGCTACTGACTGAATGAAAGGAGCTGGCATCTCACTCTCTTTGAATCTTCTTTATCATGCTAAGAGGAGCAGGAAAAAGCAAAAAATTTCAGAATTGCACCTTGCAATGCGGAGAAATTACTGTTTGTGCATTTACAATATTCATTGATTTTTGCTATTGAAAAACATCATGTTATTCATATACCAGAAATGATTGAAGCTACTGACTGAATGAAAGGAGCTGGCATCTCACTCTCTTTGAATCTTCTTTATCATGCTAAGAGGAGCAGGAAAAAGCAAAAAATTTCAGAATTGCACCTTGCAATGCGGAGAAATTACAGTTTGTGCATTTACAATATTCATTGATTTTTGCCATTGAAAAACGTCCAGAAATGATTGAAGCTACTGACTGAATGAAAGGAGCTGGCATCTCACTCTCTTTGAATCTTCTTTATCATGCTAAGAGGAGCAGGAAAAAGCAAAAAATTTCAGAATTGCACCTTGCAATGCGGAGAAATTACTGTTTGTGCATTTACAATATTCATTGATTTTTGCCATTGAAAAACGTCCAGAAATGATTGAAGGTACTGACTGAATGAAAGGAGCTGGCATATCACTCTCTTTGAATCTTCTTTATCATGCTAAGAGGAGCAGGAAAAAGCAAAAAATTTCAGAATTGCACCTTGCAATGCGGAGAAATTACTGTTTGTGCATTTACAATATTCATTGATTTTTGCCATTGAAAAACGTCCAGAAATGATTGAAGCTACTGACTGAATGAAAGGAGCTGGCATCTCACTCTCTTTGAATCTTCTTTATCATGCTAAGAGGAGCAGGAAAAAGCAAAAAATTTCAGAATTGCACCTTGCAATGCGGAGAAATTACTGTTTGTGCATTTACAATATTCATTGATTTTTGCCATTGAAAAATGTCCAGAAATGATTGAAGCTACTGACTGAATGAAAGGAGCTGGCATCTCACTCTCTTTGAATCTTCTTTATCATGCTAAGAGGAGCAGGAAAAAGCAAAAAATTTCAGAATTGCGCCTTGCAATGCGGAGAAATTACTGTTTGTGCATTTACAAAATTCATTGATTTTTGCCATTGAAAAACATCATGTTATTCATATACCAGAAATGATTGAAGCTACTGACTGAAGGAAAGGAGCTGGCATCTCACTCTCTTTGAATCTTCTTTATCATGCTAAGAGGAGCAGGAAAAAGCAAAAAATTTCAGAATTGCACCTTGCAATGCGGAGAAATTACTGTTTGTGCATTTACAATATTCATTGATTTTTGCCATTGAAAAACATCCAGAAATGATTGTAGCTACTGACTGAATGAAAGGAGCTGGCATCTCACTCTCTTTGAATCTTCTTTATCATGCTAAGAGGAGCAGGAAAAAGCAAAAAATTTCAGAATTGCACCTTGCAATGCGGAGAAATTACTGTTTGTGCATTTACAATATTCATTGATTTTTGCGATTGAAAAACATCATGTTATTCATATACCAGAAATGATTGAAGCTACTGACTGAATGAAAGGAGCTGGCATCTCACTCTCTTTGAATCTTCTTTATCATGCTAAGAGGAGCAGGAAAAAGTAAAAAATTTCAGAATTGCACCTTGCAATGCGGAGAAATTACTGTTTGTGCATTTACAATATTCAATGATTTTTGCCATTGAAAAACGTCCAGAAATGATTGAAGCTACTGACTGAATGAAAGGAGCTGGCATCTCACTCTCTTTGAATCTTGTTTATCATGCTAAGAGGAGCAGGAAAAAGCAAAAAATTTCAGAATTGCACCTTGCAATGCGGAGAAATTACTGTTTGTGCATTTACAATATTCATTGATTTTTGCCATTGAAAAACGTCCAGAAATGATTGAAGCTACTGACTGAATGAAAGGAGCTGGCATCTCACTCTCTTTGAATCTTCTTTATCATGCTAAGAGGAGCAGGAAAAAGCAAAAAATTTCAGAATTGCACCTTGCAATGCGGAGAAATTACTGTTTGTGCATTTACAATATTCATTGATTTTTGCCATTGAAAAATGTCCAGAAATGATTGAAGCTACTGACTGAATGAAAGGAGCTGGCATCTCACTCTCTTTGAATCTTCTTTATCATGCTAAGAGGAGCAGGAAAAAGCAAAAAATTTCAGAATTGCGCCTTGCAATGCGGAGAAATTACTGTTTGTGCATTTACAAAATTCATTGATTTTTGCCATTGAAAAACATCATGTTATTCATATACCAGAAATGATTGAAGCTACTGACTGAAGGAAAGGAGCTGGCATCTCACTCTCTTTGAATCTTCTTTATCATGCTAAGAGGAGCAGGAAAAAGCAAAAAATTTCAGAATTGCACCTTGCAATGCGGAGAAATTACTGTTTGTGCATTTACAATATTCATTGATTTTTGCCATTGAAAAACATCCAGAAATGATTGTAGCTACTGACTGAATGAAAGGAGCTGGCATCTCACTCTCTTTGAATCTTCTTTATCATGCTAAGAGGAGCAGGAAAAAGCAAAAAATTTCAGAATTGCACCTTGCAATGCGGAGAAATTACTGTTTGTGCATTTACAATATTCATTGATTTTTGCGATTGAAAAACATCATGTTATTCATATACCAGAAATGATTGAAGCTACTGACTGAATGAAAGGAGCTGGCATCTCACTCTCTTTGAATCTTCTTTATCATGCTAAGAGGAGCAGGAAAAAGTAAAAAATTTCAGAATTGCACCTTGCAATGCGGAGAAATTACTGTTTGTGCATTTACAATATTCAATGATTTTTGCCATTGAAAAACGTCCAGAAATGATTGAAGCTACTGACTGAATGAAAGGAGCTGGCATCTCACTCTCTTTGAATCTTGTTTATCATGCTAAGAGGAGCAGGAAAAAGCAAAAAATTTCAGATTTGCACCTTGCAATGCGGAGAAATTACTGTTTGTGCATTTACAATATTCATTGATTTTTGCCATTGAAAAACGTCCAGAAATGATTGAAGCTACTGACTGAATGAAAGGAGCTGGCATCTCACTCTCTTTGAATCTTCTTTATCATGCTAAGAGGAGCAGGAAAAAGCAAAAAATTTCAGAATTGCACCTTGCAATGCGGAGAAATTACTGTTTGTGCATTTACAATATTCATTGATTTTTGCCATTGAAAAACATCATGTTATTCATATACCAGAAATGATTGAAGCTACTGACAGAATGAAAGGAGCTGGCATCTCACTCTCTTTGAATCTTCTTTATCATGCTAAGAGGAGCAGGAAAAAGCAAAAAATTTCAGAATTGCACCTTGCAATGCGGAGAAATTACAGTTTGTGCATTTACAATATTCATTGATTTTTGCCATTGAAAAACGTCCAGAAATGATAGAAGCTACTGACTGAATGAAAGGAGCTGGCATCTCACTCTCTTTGAATCTTCTTTATCATGCTAAGAGGAGCAGGAAAAAGCAAAAAATTTCAGAATTGCACCTTGCAATGCGGAGAAATTACTGTTTGTGCTTTTACAATATTCATTGATTTTTGCCATTGAAAAACGTCCAGAAATGATTGAAGGTACTGACTGAATGAAAGGAGCTGGCATCTCACTCTCTTTGAATCTTCTTTATCATGCTAAGAGGAGCAGGAAAAAGCAAAAAATTTCAGAATTGCACCTTGCAATGCGGAGAAATTACTGTTTGTGCATTTACAATATTCATTGATTTTTGCCATTGAAAAACGTCCAGAAATGATTGAAGCTACTGACTGAATGAAAGGAGCTGGCATCTCACTCTCTTTGAATCTTCTTTATCATGCTAAGAGGAGCAGGAAAAAGCAAAAAATTTCAGAATTGCACCTTGCAATGCGGAGAAATTACTGTTTGTGCATTTACAATATTCATTGATTTTTGCCATTGAAAAATGTCCAGAAATGATTGAAGCTACTGACTGAATGAAAGGAGCTGGCATCTCACTCTCTTTGAATCTTCTTTATCATGCTAAGAGGAGCAGGAAAAAGCAAAAAATTTCAGAATTGCGCCTTGCAATGCGGAGAAATTACTGTTTGTGCATTTACAAAATTCATTGATTTTTGCCATTGAAAAACATCATGTTATTCATATACCAGAAATGATTGAAGCTACTGACTGAAGGAAAGGAGCTGGCATCTCACTCTCTTTGAATCTTCTTTATCATGCTAAGAGGAGCAGGAAAAAGCAAAAAATTTCAGAATTGCACCTTGCAATGCGGAGAAATTACTGTTTGTGCATTTACAATATTCATTGATTTTTGCCATTGAAAAACATCCAGAAATGATTGAAGCTACTGACTGAATGAAAGGAGCTGGCATCTCACTCTCTTTGAATCTTCTTTATCATGCTAAGAGGAGCAGGAAAAAGCAAAAAATTTCAGAATTGCACCTTGCAATGCGGAGAAATTACTGTTTGTGCATTTACAATATTCATTGATTTTTGCGAATGAAAAACATCATGTTATTCATATACCAGAAATGATTGAAGCTACTGACTGAATGAAAGGAGCTGGCATCTCACTCTCTTTGAATCTTCTTTATCATGCTAAGAGGAGCAGGAAAAAGTAAAAAATTTCAGAATTGCACCTTGCAATGCGGAGAAATTACTGTTTGTGCATTTACAATATTCAATGATTTTTGCCATTGAAAAACGTCCAGAAATGATTGAAGCTACTGACTGAATGAAAGGAGCTGGCATCTCACTCTCTTTGAATCTTGTTTATCATGCTAAGAGGAGCAGGAAAAAGCAAAAAATTTCAGAATTGCACCTTGCAATGCGGAGAAATTACTGTTTGTGCATTTACAATATTCATTGATTTTTGCCATTGAAAAACGTCCAGAAATGATTGAAGCTACTGACTGAATGAAAGGAGCTGGCATCTCACTCTCTTTGAATCTTCTTTATCATGCTAAGAGGAGCAGGAAAAATCAAAAAATTTCAGAATTGCACCTTGCAATGCGGAGAAATTACTGTTTGTGCATTTACAATATTCATTGATTTTTGCCATTGAAAAACATGTTATTCATATACCAGAAATGTTTGAAGCTCCTGACTGAATGAAAGGAGCTGGCACCTCACTCTCTTTGAATCTTCTTTATCATGCTAAGAGGAGCAGGAAAAAGCAAAAAATTTCAGAATTGCACCTTGCAATGCGGAGAAATTACTGTTTGTGCATTTACAATATTCATTGATTTTTGCCATTGAAAAACGTCCAGAAATGATTGAAGCTACTGACTGAATGAAAGGAGCTGTCATCTCACTCTCTTTGAATCTTCTTTATCATGCTAAGAGGAGCAGGAAAAAGCAAAAAATTTCAGAATTGCACCTTGCAATGCGGAGAAATTACTGTTTGTGCATTTACAATATTCATTGATTTTTGCCATTGAAAAATGTCCAGAAATGATTGAAGCTACTGACTGAATGAAAGGAGCTGGCATCTCACTCTCTTTGAATCTTCTTTATCATGCTAGGATTAGCAGGAAAAAGCAAAAAATTTCAGAATTGCACCTTGCAATGTGGAGATATTACTGTTTGTGCATTTACAATATTCATTGATTTTTGCCATTGAAAAACATGTTTTTCATATACCAGAAATGTTTGAAGCTACTGACTGAATGAAAGGAGCTGGCATCTCACTCTCTTTGAATCTTCTTTATCATGCTAGGATTAACAGGAAAAAGCAAAAAATTTCAGAATTTCACCTTGCAATGTGGAGATATTACTGTTTGTGCATTTACAATATTCATTGATTTTTGCCATTGAAAAACATGTTTTTCATATACCAGAAATGTTTGAAGCTACTGACTGAATGAAAGGAGCTGGCATCTCACTCTCTTTGAATCTTCTTTATCATGCTAGGATTAACAGGAAAAAGCAAAAAATTTCAGAATTGCACCTTGCAATGTGGAGATATTACTGTTTGTGCATTTACAATATTCATTGATTTTTGCCATTGAAAAATGTCCAGAAATGATTGAAGCTACTGACTGAATGAAAGGAGCTGGCATCTCACTCTCTTTGAATCTTCTTTATCATGCTAGGATTAGCAGGAAAAAGCAAAAAATTTCAGAATTGCACCTTGCAATGTGGAGATATTACTGTTTGTGCATTTACAATATTCATTGGTTTTTGCCATTGAAAAACATGTTTTTCATATACCAGAAATGTTTGAAGCTACTGACTGAATGAAAGGAGCTGGCATCTCACTCTCTTTGAATCTTCTTTATCATGCTAGGATTAACAGGAAAAAGCAAAAAATTTCAGAATTTCACCTTGCAATGTGGAGATATTACTGTTTGTGCATTTACAATATTCATTGATTTTTGCCATTGAAAAACATGTTTTTCATATACCAGAAATGTTTGAAGCTACTGACTGAATGAAAGGAGCTGGCATCTCACTCTCTTTGAATCTTCTTTATCATGCTAGGATTAACAGGAAAAAGCAAAAAATTTCAGAATTGCACCTTGCAATGTGGAGATATTACTGTTTGTGCATTTACAATATTCATTGATTTTTGCCATTGAAAAACGTCCAGAAATGTTTGAAGCTACTGACTGAATGAAAGGAGCTGGCATCTCACTCTCTTTGAATCTTCTTTATCATGCTAGGATTAGCAGGAAAAAGCAAAAAATTTCAGAATTGCACCTTGCAATGTGGAGATATTACTGTTTGTGCATTTACAATATTCATTGATTTTTGCCATTGAAAAACATGTTTTTCATATACCAGAAATGTTTGAAGCTACTGACTGAATGAAAGGAGCTGGCATCTCACTCTCTTTGAATCTTCTTTATCATGCTAGGATTAGCAGGAAAAAGCAAAAAATTTCAGAATTGCACCTTGCAATGTGGAGATATTACTGTTTGTGCATTTACAATATTCATTGATTTTTGCCATTGAAAAACGTTTTTCATATACCAGAAATGTTTGAAGCTACTGACTGAATGAAAGGAGCTGGCATCTCACTCTCTTTGAATCTTCTTTATCATGCTAGGATTAACAGGAAAAAGCAAAAAATTTCAGAATTGCACCTTGCAATGTGGAGATATTACTGTTTGTGCATTTACAATATTCATTGATTTTTGCCATTGAAAAACGTCCAGAAATGTTTGAAGCTACTGACTGAATGAAAGGAGCTGGCATCTCACTCGCTTTGAATCTTCTTTATCATGCTAGGATTAACAGGAAAAAGCTAAAAATTTCAGAATTGCACCTTGCAATGTGGAGATATTACTGTTTGTGCATTTACAATATTCATTGATTTTTGCCATTGAAAAACATGTTTTTCATATACCAGAAATGTTTGAAGCTACTGACTGAATGAAAGGAGCTGGCATCTCACTCTCTTTGAATCTTCTTTATCATGCTAGGATTAGCAGGAAAAAGCAAAAAATTTCAGAATTGCACCTTGCAATGTGGAGATATTACTGTTTGTGCATTTACAATATTCATTGATTTTTGCCATTGAAAAACATGTGTTTTTCATATACCAGAAATGTTTGAAGCTACTGACTGAATGAAAGGAGCTGGCATCTCACTCTCTTTGAATCTTCTTTATCATGCTAGGATTAGCAGGAAAAAGCAAAAAATTTCAGAATTGCACCTTGCAATGTGGAGATATTACTGTTTGTGCATTTACAATATTCATTGATTTTTGCCATTGAAAAACATGTTTTTCATATACCAGAAATGTTTGAAGCTACTGACTGAATGAAAGGAGCTGGCATCTCACTCTCTTTGAATCTTCTTTATCATGCTAGGATTAACAGGAAAAAGCAAAAAATTTCAGAATTGCACCTTGCAATGTGGAGATATTACTGTTTGTGCATTTACAATATTCATTGATTTTTGCCATTGAAAAACGTCCAGAAATGTTTGAAGCTACTGACTGAATGAAAGGAGCTGGCATCTCACTCTCTTTGAATCTTCTTTATCATGCTAGGATTAGCAGGAAAAAGCAAAAAATTTCAGAATTGCACCTTGCAATGTGGAGATATTACTGTTTGTGCATTTACAATATTCATTGATTTTTGCCATTGAAAAACATGTTTTTCATATACCAGAAATGTTTGAAGCTACTGACTGAATGAAAGGAGCTGGCATGTCATTCCCTTTGAATCTTCTTTATCATGCTAGGATTAACAGGAAAAAGCAAAAAATTTCAGAATTGCACCTTGCAATGTGGAGATATTACTGTTTGTGCATTTACAATATTCATTGATTTTTGCCATTGAAAAACATGTTTTTCATATACCAGAAATGTTTGAAGCTACTGACTGAATGAAAGGAGCTGGCATCTCACTCTCTTTGAATCTTCTTTATCATGCTAGGATTAACAGGAAAAAGCAAAAAATTTCAGAATTGCACCTTGCAATGTGGAGATATTACTGTTTGTGCATTTACAATATTCATTGATTTTTGCCATTGAAAAACGTCCAGAAATGTTTGAAGCTACTGACTGAATGAAAGGAGCTGGCATCTCACTCTCTTTGAATCTTCTTTATCATGCTAGGATTAGCAGGAAAAAGCAAAAAATTTCAGAATTGCACCTTGCAATGTGGAGATATTACTGTTTGTGCATTTAAAATATTCATTGATTTTTGCCATTGAAAAACATGTTTTTCATATACCAGAAATGTTTGAAGCTACTGACTGAATGAAAGGAGCTGGCATCTCACTCTCTTTGAATCTTCTTTATCATGCTAGGATTAACAGGAAAAAGCAAAAAATTTCAGAATTGCACCTTGCAATGTGGAGATATTACTGTTTGTGCATTTACAATATTCATTGATTTTTGCCATTGAAAAACATGTTTTTCATATACCAGAAATGTTTGAAGCTACTGACTGAATGAAAGGAGCTGGCATCTCACTCTCTTTGAATCTTCTTTATCATGCTAGGATTAACAGGAAAAAGCAAAAAATTTCAGAATTGCACCTTGCAATGTGGAGATATTACTGTTTGTGCATTTACAATATTCATTGATTTTTGCCATTGAAAAACGTCCAGAAATGTTTGAAGCTACTGACTGAATGAAAGGAGCTGGCATCTCACTCTCTTTGAATCTTCTTTATCATGCTAGGATTAACAGGAAAAAGCAAAAAATTTCAGAATTGCACCTTGCAATGTGGAGATATTACTGTTTGTGCATTTACAATATTCATTGATTTTTGCCATTGAAAAACATGTTTTTCATATACCAGAAATGTTTGAAGCTACTGACTGAATGAAAGGAGCTGGCATCTCACTCTCTTTGAATCTTCTTTATCATGCTAGGATTAGCAGGAAAAAGCAAAAAATTTCAGAATTGCACCTTGCAATGTGGAGATATTACTGTTTGTGCATTTACAATATTCATTGATTTTTGCCATTGAAAAACGTTTTTCATATACCAGAAATGTTTGAAGCTACTGACTGAATGAAAGGAGCTGGCATCTCACTCTCTTTGAATCTTCTTTATCATGCTAGGATTAACAGGAAAAAGCAAAAAATTTCAGAATTGCACCTTGCAATGTGGAGATATTACTGTTTGTGCATTTACAATATTCATTGATTTTTGCCATTGAAAAACGTCCAGAAATGTTTGAAGCTACTGACTGAATGAAAGGAGCTGGCATCTCACTCTCTTTGAATCTTCTTTATCATGCTAGGATTAACAGGAAAAAGCTAAAAATTTCAGAATTGCACCTTGCAATGTGGAGATATTACTGTTTGTGCATTTACAATATTCATTGATTTTTGCCATTGAAAAACATGTTTTTCATATACCAGAAATGTTTGAAGCTACTGACTGAATGAAAGGAGCTGGCATCTCACTCTCTTTGAATCTTCTTTATCATGCTAGGATTAGCAGGAAAAAGCAAAAAATTTCAGAATTGCACCTTGCAATGTGGAGATATTACTGTTTGTGCATTTACAATATTCATTGATTTTTGCCATTGAAAAACATGTGTTTTTCATATACCAGAAATGTTTGAAGCTACTGACTGAATGAAAGGAGCTGGCATCTCACTCTCTTTGAATCTTCTTTATCATGCTAGGATTAGCAGGAAAAAGCAAAAAATTTCAGAATTGCACCTTGCAATGTGGAGATATTACTGTTTGTGCATTTACAATATTCATTGATTTTTGCCATTGAAAAACATGTTTTTCATATACCAGAAATGTTTGAAGCTACTGACTGAATGAAAGGAGCTGGCATCTCACTCTCTTTGAATCTTCTTTATCATGCTAGGATTAACAGGAAAAAGCAAAAAATTTCAGAATTGCACCTTGCAATGTGGAGATATTACTGTTTGTGCATTTACAATATTCATTGATTTTTGCCATTGAAAAACGTCCAGAAATGTTTGAAGCTACTGACTGAATGAAAGGAGCTGGCATCTCACTCTCTTTGAATCTTCTTTATCATGCTAGGATTAGCAGGAAAAAGCAAAAAATTTCAGAATTGCACCTTGCAATGTGGAGATATTACTGTTTGTGCATTTACAATATTCATTGATTTTTGCCATTGAAAAACATGTTTTTCATATACCAGAAATGTTTGAAGCTACTGACTGAATGAAAGGAGCTGGCATGTCATTCCCTTTGAATCTTCTTTATCATGCTAGGATTAACAGGAAAAAGCAAAAAATTTCAGAATTGCACCTTGCAATGTGGAGATATTACTGTTTGTGCATTTACAATATTCATTGATTTTTGCCATTGAAAAACATGTTTTTCATATACCAGAAATGTTTGAAGCTACTGACTGAATGAAAGGAGCTGGCATCTCACTCTCTTTGAATCTTCTTTATCATGCTAGGATTAACAGGAAAAAGCAAAAAATTTCAGAATTGCACCTTGCAATGTGGAGATATTACTGTTTGTGCATTTACAATATTCATTGATTTTTGCCATTGAAAAACGTCCAGAAATGTTTGAAGCTACTGACTGAATGAAAGGAGCTGGCATCTCACTCTCTTTGAATCTTCTTTATCATGCTAGGATTAGCAGGAAAAAGCAAAAAATTTCAGAATTGCACCTTGCAATGTGGAGATATTACTGTTTGTGCATTTAAAATATTCATTGATTTTTGCCATTGAAAAACATGTTTTTCATATACCAGAAATGTTTGAAGCTACTGACTGAATGAAAGGAGCTGGCATCTCACTCTCTTTGAATCTTCTTTATCATGCTAGGATTAACAGGAAAAAGCAAAAAATTTCAGAATTGCACCTTGCAATGTGGAGATATTACTGTTTGTGCATTTACAATATTCATTGATTTTTGCCATTGAAAAACATGTTTTTCATATACCAGAAATGTTTGAAGCTACTGACTGAATGAAAGGAGCTGGCATCTCACTCTCTTTGAATCTTCTTTATCATGCTAGGATTAACAGGAAAAAGCAAAAAATTTCAGAATTGCACCTTGCAATGTGGAGATATTACTGTTTGTGCATTTACAATATTCATTGATTTTTGCCATTGAAAAACGTCCAGAAATGTTTGAAGCTACTGACTGAATGAAAGGAGCTGGCATCTCACTCTCTTTGAATCTTCTTTATCATGCTAGGATTAACAGGAAAAAGCAAAAAATTTCAGAATTGCACCTTGCAATGTGGAGATATTACTGTTTGTGCATTTACAATATTCATTGATTTTTGCCATTGAAAAACGTCCAGAAATGTTTGAAGCTACTGACTGAATGAAAGGAGCTGGCATCTCACTCTCTTTGAATCTTCTTTATCATGCTAGGATTAGCAGGAAAAAGCAAAAAATTTCAGAATTGCACCTTGCAATGTGGAGATATTACTGTTTGTGCATTTACAATATTCATTGATTTTTGCCATTGAAAAACATGTTTTTCATATACCAGAAATGTTTGAAGCTACTGACTGAATGAAAGGAGCTGGCATCTCACTCTCTTTGAATCTTCTTTATCATGCTAGGATTAGCAGGAAAAAGCAAAAAATTTCAGAATTGCACCTTGCAATGTGGAGATATTACTGTTTGTGCATTTACAATATTCATTGATTTTTGCCATTGAAAAACATGTTTTTCATATACCAGAAATGTTTGAAGCTACTGACTGAATGAAAGGAGCTGGCATCTCACTCTCTTTGAATCTTCTTTATCATGCTAGGATTAACAGGAAAAAGCAAAAAATTTCAGAATTGCACCTTGCAATGTGGAGATATTACTGTTTGTGCATTTACAATATTCATTGATTTTTGCCATTGAAAAACGTCCAGAAATGTTTGAAGCTACTGACTGAATGAAAGGAGCTGGCATCTCACTCTCTTTGAATCTTCTTTATCATGCTAGGATTAACAGGAAAAAGCTAAAAATTTCAGAATTGCACCTTGCAATGTGGAGATATTACTGTTTGTGCATTTACAATATTCATTGATTTTTGCCATTGAAAAACATGTTTTTCATATACCAGAAATGTTTGAAGCTACTGACTGAATGAAAGGAGCTGGCATCTCACTCTCTTTGAATCTTCTTTATCATGCTAGGATTAGCAGGAAAAAGCAAAGAATTTCAGAATTGCACCTTGCAATGTGGAGATATTACTGTTTGTGCATTTACAATATTCATTGATTTTTGCCATTGAAAAACATGTTTTTCATATACCAGAAATGTTTGAAGCTACTGACTGAATGAAAGGAGCTGGCATCTCACTCTCTTTGAATCTTCTTTATCATGCTAAGAGGAGCAGGAAAAAGCAAAAAATTTCAGAATTGCACCTTGCAATGCGGAGAAATTACTGTTTGTGCATTTACAATATTCATTGATTTTTGCCATTGAAAAACGTCCAGAAATGATTGAAGCTACTGACTGAATGAAAGGAGCTGTCATCTCACTCTCTTTGAATCTTCTTTATCATGCTAAGAGGAGCAGGAAAAAGCAAAAAATTTCAGAATTGCACCTTGCAATGCGGAGAAATTACTGTTTGTGCATTTACAATATTCATTGATTTTTGCCATTGAAAAATGTCCAGAAATGATTGAAGCTACTGACTGAATGAAAGGAGCTGGCATCTCACTCTCTTTGAATCTTCTTTATCATGCTAGGATTAGCAGGAAAAAGCAAAAAATTTCAGAATTGCACCTTGCAATGTGGAGATATTACTGTTTGTGCATTTACAATATTCATTGATTTTTGCCATTGAAAAACATGTTTTTCATATACCAGAAATGTTTGAAGCTACTGACTGAATGAAAGGAGATGGCATCTCACTCTCTTTGAATCTTCTTTATCATGCTAGGATTAACAGGAAAAATCAAAAAATTTCAGAATTTCACCTTGCAATGTGGAGATATTACTGTTTGTGCATTTACAATATTCATTGATTTTTGCCATTGAAAAACATGTTTTTCATATAGCAGAAATGTTTGAAGCTACTGACTGAATGAAAGGAGCTGGCATCTCACTCTCTTTGAATCTTCTTTATCATGCTAGGATTAACAGGAAAAAGCAAAAAATTTCAGAATTGCACCTTGCAATGTGGAGATATTACTGTTTGTGCATTTACAATATTCATTGATTTTTGCCATTGAAAAACGTCCAGAAATGTTTGAAGCTACTGACTGAATGAAAGGAGCTGGCATCTCACTCTCTTTGAATCTTCTTTATCATGCTAGGATTAGCAGGAAAAAGCAAAAAATTTCAGAATTGCACCTTGCAATGTGGAGATATTACTGTTTGTGCATTTACAATATTCATTGATTTTTGCCATTGAAAAACATGTTTTTCATATACCAGAAATGTTTGAAGCTACTGACTGAATGAAAGGAGCTGGCATCTCACTCTCTTTGAATCTTCTTTATCATGCTAGGATTAGCAGGAAAAAGCAAAAAATTTCAGAATTGCACCTTGCAATGTGGAGATATTACTGTTTGTGCATTTACAATATTCATTGATTTTTGCCATTGAAAAACGTTTTTCATATACCAGAAATGTTTGAAGCTACTGACTGAATGAAAGGAGCTGGCATCTCACTCTCTTTGAATCTTCTTTATCATGCTAGGATTAACAGGAAAAAGCAAAAAATTTCAGAATTGCACCTTGCAATGTGGAGATATTACTGTTTGTGCATTTACAATATTCATTGATTTTTGCCATTGAAAAACGTCCAGAAATGTTTGAAGCTACTGACTGAATGAAAGGAGCTGGCATCTCACTCTCTTTGAATCTTCTTTATCATGTTAGGATTAACAGGAAAAAGCTAAAAATTTCAGAATTGCACCTTGCAATGTGGAGATATTACTGTTTGTGCATTTACAATATTCATTGATTTTTGCCATTGAAAAACATGTTTTTCATATACCAGAAATGTTTGAAGCTACTGACTGAATGAAAGGAGCTGGCATCTCACTCTCTTTGAATCTTCTTTATCATGCTAGGATTAGCAGGAAAAAGCAAAAAATTTCAGAATTGCACCTTGCAATGTGGAGATATTACTGTTTGTGCATTTACAATATTCATTGATTTTTGCCATTGAAAAACATGTGTTTTTCATATACCAGAAATGTTTGAAGCTACTGACTGAATGAAAGGAGCTGGCATCTCACTCTCTTTGAATCTTCTTTATCATGCTAGGATTAGCAGGAAAAAGCAAAAAATTTCAGAATTGCACCTTGCAATGTGGAGATATTACTGTTTGTGCATTTACAATATTCATTGATTTTTGCCATTGAAAAACATGTTTTTCATATACCAGAAATGTTTGAAGCTACTGACTGAATGAAAGGAGCTGGCATCTCACTCTCTTTGAATCTTCTTTATCATGCTAGGATTAACAGGAAAAAGCAAAAAATTTCAGAATTGCACCTTGCAATGTGGAGATATTACTGTTTGTGCATTTACAATATTCATTGATTTTTGCCATTGAAAAACATGTTTTTCATATACCAGAAATGTTTGAAGCTACTGACTGAATGAAAGGAGCTGGCATCTCACTCTCTTTGAATCTTCTTTATCATGCTAGGATTAGCAGGAAAAAGCAAAGAATTTCAGAATTGCACCTTGCAATGTGGAGATATTACTGTTTGTGCATTTACAATATTCATTGATTTTTGCCATTGAAAAACATGTTTTTCATATACCAGAAATGTTTGAAGCTACTGACTGAATGAAAGGAGCTGGCATCTCACTCTCTTTGAATCTTCTTTATCATGCTAGGATTAGCAGGAAAAAGCAAAGAATTTCAGAATTGCACCTTGCAATGTGGAGATATTACTGTTTGTGCATTTACAATATTCATTGATTTTTGCCATTGAAAAACATGTTTTTCATATACCAGAAATGTTTGAAGCTACTGACTGAATGAAAGGAGCTGGCATCTCACTCTCTTTGAATCTTCTTTATCATGCTAAGAGGAGCAGGAAAAAGCAAAAAATTTCAGAATTGCACCTTGCAATGCGGAGAAATTACTGTTTGTGCATTTACAATATTCATTGATTTTTGCCATTGAAAAACGTCCAGAAATGATTGAAGCTACTGACTGAATGAAAGGAGCTGTCATCTCACTCTCTTTGAATCTTCTTTATCATGCTAAGAGGAGCAGGAAAAAGCAAAAAATTTCAGAATTGCACCTTGCAATGCGGAGAAATTACTGTTTGTGCATTTACAATATTCATTGATTTTTGCCATTGAAAAATGTCCAGAAATGATTGAAGCTACTGACTGAATGAAAGGAGCTGGCATCTCACTCTCTTTGAATCTTCTTTATCATGCTAGGATTAGCAGGAAAAAGCAAAAAATTTCAGAATTGCACCTTGCAATGTGGAGATATTACTGTTTGTGCATTTACAATATTCATTGATTTTTGCCATTGAAAAACATGTTTTTCATATACCAGAAATGTTTGAAGCTACTGACTGAATGAAAGGAGATGGCATCTCACTCTCTTTGAATCTTCTTTATCATGCTAGGATTAACAGGAAAAATCAAAAAATTTCAGAATTTCACCTTGCAATGTGGAGATATTACTGTTTGTGCATTTACAATATTCATTGATTTTTGCCATTGAAAAACATGTTTTTCATATAGCAGAAATGTTTGAAGCTACTGACTGAATGAAAGGAGCTGGCATCTCACTCTCTTTGAATCTTCTTTATCATGCTAGGATTAACAGGAAAAAGCAAAAAATTTCAGAATTGCACCTTGCAATGTGGAGATATTACTGTTTGTGCATTTACAATATTCATTGATTTTTGCCATTGAAAAACGTCCAGAAATGTTTGAAGCTACTGACTGAATGAAAGGAGCTGGCATCTCACTCTCTTTGAATCTTCTTTATCATGCTAGGATTAGCAGGAAAAAGCAAAAAATTTCAGAATTGCACCTTGCAATGTGGAGATATTACTGTTTGTGCATTTACAATATTCATTGATTTTTGCCATTGAAAAACATGTTTTTCATATACCAGAAATGTTTGAAGCTACTGACTGAATGAAAGGAGCTGGCATCTCACTCTCTTTGAATCTTCTTTATCATGCTAGGATTAGCAGGAAAAAGCAAAAAATTTCAGAATTGCACCTTGCAATGTGGAGATATTACTGTTTGTGCATTTACAATATTCATTGATTTTTGCCATTGAAAAACGTTTTTCATATACCAGAAATGTTTGAAGCTACTGACTGAATGAAAGGAGCTGGCATCTCACTCTCTTTGAATCTTCTTTATCATGCTAGGATTAACAGGAAAAAGCAAAAAATTTCAGAATTGCACCTTGCAATGTGGAGATATTACTGTTTGTGCATTTACAATATTCATTGATTTTTGCCATTGAAAAACATGTTTTTCATATACCAGAAATGTTTGAAGCTACTGACTGAATGAAAGGAGCTGGCATCTCACTCTCTTTGAATCTTCTTTATCATGCTAGGATTAGCAGGAAAAAGCAAAAAATTTCAGAATTGCACCTTGCAATGTGGAGATATTACTGTTTGTGCATTTACAATATTCATTGATTTTTGCCATTGAAAAACATGTGTTTTTCATATACCAGAAATGTTTGAAGCTACTGACTGAATGAAAGGAGCTGGCATCTCACTCTCTTTGAATCTTCTTTATCATGCTAGGATTAGCAGGAAAAAGCAAAAAATTTCAGAATTGCACCTTGCAATGTGGAGATATTACTGTTTGTGCATTTACAATATTCATTGATTTTTGCCATTGAAAAACATGTTTTTCATATACCAGAAATGTTTGAAGCTACTGACTGAATGAAAGGAGCTGGCATCTCACTCTCTTTGAATCTTCTTTATCATGCTAGGATTAACAGGAAAAAGCAAAAAATTTCAGAATTGCACCTTGCAATGTGGAGATATTACTGTTTGTGCATTTACAATATTCATTGATTTTTGCCATTGAAAAACGTCCAGAAATGTTTGAAGCTACTGACTGAATGAAAGGAGCTGGCATCTCACTCTCTTTGAATCTTCTTTATCATGCTAGGATTAGCAGGAAAAAGCAAAAAATTTCAGAATTGCACCTTGCAATGTGGAGATATTACTGTTTGTGCATTTACAATATTCATTGATTTTTGCCATTGAAAAACGTTTTTCATATACCAGAAATGTTTGAAGCTACTGACTGAATGAAAGGAGCTGGCATCTCACTCTCTTTGAATCTTCTTTATCATGCTAGGATTAACAGGAAAAAGCAAAAAATTTCAGAATTGCACCTTGCAATGTGGAGATATTACTGTTTGTGCATTTACAATATTCATTGATTTTTGCCATTGAAAAACATCCAGAAATGTTTGAAGCTACTGACTGAATGAAAGGAGCTGGCATCTCACTCTCTTTGAATCTTCTTTATCATGCTAGGATTAGCAGGAAAAAGCAAAAAATTTCAGAATTGCACCTTGCAATGTGGAGATATTACTGTTTGTGCATTTACAATATTCATTGATTTTTGCCATTGAAAAACATGTTTTTCATATACCAGAAATGTTTGAAGCTACTGACTGAATGAAAGGAGCTGGCATCTCACTCTCTTTGAATCTTCTTTATCATGCTAGGATTAGCAGGAAAAAGCAAAAAATTTCAGAATTGCACCTTGCAATGTGGAGATATTACTGTTTGTGCATTTACAATATTCATTGATTTTTGCCATTGAAAAACGTTTTTCATATACCAGAAATGTTTGAAGCTACTGACTGAATGAAAGGAGCTGGCATCTCACTCTCTTTAAATCTTCTTTATCATGCTAGGATTAACAGGAAAAAGCAAAAAATTTCAGAATTGCACCTTGCAATGTGGAGATATTACTGTTTGTGCATTTACAATATTCATTGATTTTTGCCATTGAAAAACGTCCAGAAATGTTTGAAGCTACTGACTGAATGAAAGGAGCTGGCATCTCACTCTCTTTGAATCTTCTTTATCATGCTAGGATTAACAGGAAAAAGCTAAAAATTTCAGAATTGCACCTTGCAATGTGGAGATATTACTGTTTGTGCATTTACAATATTCATTGATTTTTGCCATTGAAAAACATGTTTTTCATATACCAGAAATGTTTGAAGCTACTGACTGAATGAAAGGAGCTGGCATCTCACTCTCTTTGAATCTTCTTTATCATGCTAGGATTAGCAGGAAAAAGCAAAGAATTTCAGAATTGCACCTTGCAATGTGGAGATATTACTGTTTGTGCATTTACAATATTCATTGATTTTTGCCATTGAAAAACATGTTTTTCATATACCAGAAATGTTTGAAGCTACTGACTGAATGAAAGGAGCTGGCATCTCACTCTCTTTGAATCTTCTTTATCATGCTAGGATTAGCAGGAAAAAGCAAAGAATTTCAGAATTGCACCTTGCAATGTGGAGATATTACTGTTTGTGCATTTACAATATTCATTGATTTTTGCCATTGAAAAACATGTTTTTCATATACCAGAAATGTTTGAAGCTACTGACTGAATGAAAGGAGCTGGCATCTCACTCTCTTTGAATCTTCTTTATCATGCTAAGAGGAGCAGGAAAAAGCAAAAAATTTCAGAATTGCACCTTGCAATGCGGAGAAATTACTGTTTGTGCATTTACAATATTCATTGATTTTTGCCATTGAAAAACGTCCAGAAATGATTGAAGCTACTGACTGAATGAAAGGAGCTGTCATCTCACTCTCTTTGAATCTTCTTTATCATGCTAAGAGGAGCAGGAAAAAGCAAAAAATTTCAGAATTGCACCTTGCAATGCGGAGAAATTACTGTTTGTGCATTTACAATATTCATTGATTTTTGCCATTGAAAAATGTCCAGAAATGATTGAAGCTACTGACTGAATGAAAGGAGCTGGCATCTCACTCTCTTTGAATCTTCTTTATCATGCTAGGATTAGCAGGAAAAAGCAAAAAATTTCAGAATTGCACCTTGCAATGTGGAGATATTACTGTTTGTGCATTTACAATATTCATTGATTTTTGCCATTGAAAAACATGTTTTTCATATACCAGAAATGTTTGAAGCTACTGACTGAATGAAAGGAGATGGCATCTCACTCTCTTTGAATCTTCTTTATCATGCTAGGATTAACAGGAAAAATCAAAAAATTTCAGAATTTCACCTTGCAATGTGGAGATATTACTGTTTGTGCATTTACAATATTCATTGATTTTTGCCATTGAAAAACATGTTTTTCATATAGCAGAAATGTTTGAAGCTACTGACTGAATGAAAGGAGCTGGCATCTCACTCTCTTTGAATCTTCTTTATCATGCTAGGATTAACAGGAAAAAGCAAAAATTTCAGAATTGCACCTTGCAATGTGGAGATATTACTGTTTGTGCATTTACAATATTCATTGATTTTTGCCATTGAAAAACGTCCAGAAATGTAAATGTTTGAAGCTACTGACTGAATGAAAGGAGCTGGCATCTCACTCTCTTTGAATCTTCTTTATCATGCTAGGATTAGCAGGAAAAAAGCAAAAAATTTCAGAATTGCACCTTGCAATGTGGAGATATTACTGTTTGTGCATTTACAATATTCATTGATTTTGCCATTGAAAAACATGTTTTTCATATACCAGAAATGTTTGAAAGCTACTGACTGAATGAAAGGAGCTGGCATCTCACTCTCTTTGATCTTCTTTATCATGCTAGGATTAGCAGAAAAAGCAAAAAATTTCAGAATTGCACCTTGCAATGTGGAGATATTACTGTTTGTGCTATTTACAATATTCATTGATTTTGCCATTGAAAAACGTTTTTCATATACCAGAAATGTTTGAAGCTACTGACTGAATGAAAGGAGCTGGCATCTCACTCTCTTTGAATCTTCTTATCATGCTAGGATTAACAGGAAAAAGCAAAAATTTCAGAATTGCACCTTGCAATGTGGAGATATTACTGTTTGTGCATTTACAATATTCATTGATTTTTGCCATTGAAAAACATGTTTTTCATATACCAGAAATGTTTGAAGCTACTGACTGAATGAAAGGAGCTGGCATCTCACTCTCTTTGAATCTTCTTTATCATGCTAGGATTAGCAGGAAAAAGCAAAAAATTTCAGAATTGCACCTTGCAATGTGGAGATATTACTGTTTGTGCATTTACAATATTCATTGATTTTTGCATTGAAAAACATGTGTTTTTCATATACCAGAAATGTTTGAAGCTACTGACTGAATGAAAGGAGCTGGCATCTCACTCTCTTTGAATCTTCTTTATCATGCTAGGATTAGCAGGAAAAAGCAAAAAATTTCAGAATTGCACCTTGCAATGTGGAGATATTACTGTTTGTGCATTTACAATATTCATTGATTTTTGCCATTGAAAAACATGTTTTTCATATACCAGAAATGTTTGAAGCTACTACTGAATGAAAGGAGCTGGCATCTCACTCTCTTTGAATCTTCTTTATCATGCTAGGATTAACAGGAAAAAGCAAAAAATTTCAGAATTGCACCTTGCAATGTGGAGATATTACTGTTTGTGCATTTACAATATTCATTGATTTTTGCCATTGAAAAACGTCCAGAAATGTTTGAAGCTACTGACTGAATGAAAGGAGCTGGCATCTCACTCTCTTTGAATCTTCTTTATCATGCTAGGATTAGCAGGAAAAAGCAAAAAATTTCAGAATTGCACCTTGCAATGTGGAGATATTACTGTTTGTGCATTTACAATATTCATTGATTTTTGCCATTGAAAAACGTTTTTCATATACCAGAAATGTTTGAAGCTACTGACTGAATGAAAGGAGCTGGCATCTCACTCTCTTTGAATCTTCTTTATCATGCTAGGATTAACAGGAAAAAGCAAAAAATTTCAGAATTGCACCTTGCAATGTGGAGATATTACTGTTTGTGCATTTACAATATTCATTGATTTTTGCCATTGAAAAACATCCAGAAATGTTTGAAGCTACTGACTGAATGAAAGGAGCTGGCATCTCACTCTCTTTGAATCTTCTTTATCATGCTAGGATTAGCAGGAAAAAGCAAAAAATTTCAGAATTGCACCTTGCAATGTGGAGATATTACTGTTTGTGCATTTACAATATTCATTGATTTTTGCCATTGAAAAACATGTTTTTCATATACCAGAAATGTTTGAAGCTACTGACTGAATGAAAGGAGCTGGCATCTCACTCTCTTTGAATCTTCTTTATCATGCTAGGATTAGCAGGAAAAAGCAAAAAATTTCAGAATTGCACCTTGCAATGTGGAGATATTACTGTTTGTGCATTTACAATATTCATTGATTTTTGCCATTGAAAAACGTTTTTCATATACCAGAAATGTTTGAAGCTACTGACTGAATGAAAGGAGCTGGCATCTCACTCTCTTTAAATCTTCTTTATCATGCTAGGATTAACAGGAAAAAGCAAAAAATTTCAGAATTGCACCTTGCAATGTGGAGATATTACTGTTTGTGCATTTACAATATTCATTGATTTTTGCCATTGAAAAACGTCCAGAAATGTTTGAAGCTACTGACTGAATGAAAGGAGCTGGCATCTCACTCTCTTTGAATCTTCTTTATCATGCTAGGATTAACAGGAAAAAGCTAAAAATTTCAGAATTGCACCTTGCAATGTGGAGATATTACTGTTTGTGCATTTACAATATTCATTGATTTTTGCCATTGAAAAACATGTTTTTCATATACCAGAAATGTTTGAAGCTACTGACTGAATGAAAGGAGCTGGCATCTCACTCTCTTTGAATCTTCTTTATCATGCCAGGAAAAAGCAAAAAATTTCAGAATTGCACCTTGCAATGTGGAGATATTACTGTTTGTGCATTTACAATATTCATTGATTTTTGCCATTGAAAAACATGTGTTTTTCATATACCAGAAATGTTTGAAGCTACTGACTGAATGAAAGGAGCTGGCATCTCACTCTCTTTGAATCTTCTTTATCATGCTAGGATTAGCAGGAAAAAGCAAAAAATTTCAGAATTGCACCTTGCAATGTGGAGATATTACTGTTTGTGCATTTACAATATTCATTGATTTTTGCCATTGAAAAACATGTTTTTCATATACCAGAAATGTTTGAAGCTACTGACTGAATGAAAGGAGCTGGCATCTCACTCTCTTTGAATCTTCTTTTCATGCTAGGATTAACAGGAAAAAGCAAAAAAATTCAGAATTGCACCTTGCAATGTGGAGATATTACTGTTTGTGCATTTACAATATTCATTGATTTTTGCCATTGAAAAACGTCCAGAAATGTTTGAAGCTACTGACTGAATGAAAGGAGCTGGCATCTCACTCTCTTTGAATCTTCTTTATCATGCTAGGATTAGCAGGAAAAAGCAAAAAATTTCAGAATTGCACCTTGCAATGTGGAGATATTACTGTTTGTGCATTTACAATATTCATTGATTTTTGCCATTGAAAAACATGTTTTTCATATACCAGAAATGTTTGAAGCTACTGACTGAATGAAAGGAGCTGGCATGTCACTCTCTTTGAATCTTCTTTATCATGCTAGGATTAACAGGAAAAAGCAAAAAATTTCAGAATTGCACCTTGCAATGTGGAGATATTACTGTTTGTGCATTTACAATATTCATTGATTTTTGCCATTGAAAAACATGTTTTTCATATACCAGAAATGTTTGAAGCTACTGACTGAATGAAAGGAGCTGGCATCTCACTCTCTTTGAATCTTCTTTATCATGCTAGGATTAACAGGAAAAAGCAAAAAATTTCAGAATTGCACCTTGCAATGTGGAGATATTACTGTTTGTGCATTTACAATATTCATTGATTTTTGCCATTGAAAAACGTCCAGAAATGTTTGAAGCTACTGACTGAATGAAAGGAGCTGGCATCTCACTCTCTTTGAATCTTCTTTATCATGCTAGGATTAGCAGGAAAAAGCAAAAAATTTCAGAATTGCACCTTGCAATGTGGAGATATTACTGTTTGTGCATTTAAAATATTCATTGATTTTTGCCATTGAAAAACATGTTTTTCATATACCAGAAATGTTTGAAGCTACTGACTGAATGAAAGGAGCTGGCATCTCACTCTCTTTGAATCTTCTTTATCATGCTAGGATTAACAGGAAAAAGCAAAAAATTTCAGAATTGCACCTTGCAATGTGGAGATATTACTGTTTGTGCATTTACAATATTCATTGATTTTTGCCATTGAAAAACATGTTTTTCATATACCAGAAATGGTTGAAGCTACTGACTGAATGAAAGGAACTGGCATCTCACTCTCTTTGAATCTTCTTTATCATGCTAGGATTAACAGGAAAAAGCAAAAAATTTCAGAATTGCACCTTGCAATGTGGAGATATTACTGTTTGTGCATTTACAATATTCATTGATTTTTGCCATTGAAAAACGTCCAGAAATGTTTGAAGCTACTGACTGAATGAAAGGAGCTGGCATCTCACTCTCTTTGAATCTTCTTTATCATGCTAGGATTAACAGGAAAAAGCAAAAAATTTCAGAATTGCACCTTGCAATGTGGAGATATTACTGTTTGTGCATTTACAATATTCATTGATTTTTGCCATTGAAAAACGTCCAGAAATGTTTGAAGCTACTGACTGAATGAAAGGAGCTGGCATCTCACTCTCTTTGAATCTTCTTTATCATGCTAGGATTAACAGGAAAAAGCAAAAAATTTCAGAATTGCACCTTGCAATGTGGAGATATTACTGTTTGTGCATTTACAATATTCATTGATTTTTGCCATTGAAAAACATGTTTTTCATATACCAGAAATGTTTGAAGCTACTGACTGAATGAAAGGAGCTGGCATCTCACTCTCTTTGAATCGTCTTTATCATGCTAGGATTAGCAGGAAAAAGCAAAAAATTTCAGAATTGCACCTTGCAATGTGGAGATATTACTGTTTGTGCATTTACAATATTCATTGATTTTTGCCATTGAAAAACGTCCAGAAATGTTTGAAGCTACTGACTGAATGAAAGGAGCTGGCATCTCACTCTCTTTGAATCTTCTTTATCATGCTAGGATTAACAGGAAAAAGCTAAAAATTTCAGAATTGCACCTTGCAATGTGGAGATATTACTGTTTGTGCATTTACAATATTCATTGATTTTTGCCATTGAAAAACATGTTTTTCATATACCAGAAATGTTTGAAGCTACTGACTGAATGAAAGGAGCTGGCATCTCACTCTCTTTGAATCTTCTTTATCATGCCAGGAAAAAGCAAAAAATTTCAGAATTGCACCTTGCAATGTGGAGATATTACTGTTTGTGCATTTACAATATTCATTGATTTTTGCCATTGAAAAACATGTGTTTTTCATATACCAGAAATGTTTGAAGCTACTGACTGAATGAAAGGAGCTGGCATCTCACTCTCTTTGAATCTTCTTTATCATGCTAGGATTAGCAGGAAAAAGCAAAAAATTTCAGAATTGCACCTTGCAATGTGGAGATATTACTGTTTGTGCATTTACAATATTCATTGATTTTTGCCATTGAAAAACATGTTTTTCATATACCAGAAATGTTTGAAGCTACTGACTGAATGAAAGGAGCTGGCATCTCACTCTCTTTGAATCTTCTTTTCATGCTAGGATTAACAGGAAAAAGCAAAAAAATTCAGAATTGCACCTTGCAATGTGGAGATATTACTGTTTGTGCATTTACAATATTCATTGATTTTTGCCATTGAAAAACGTCCAGAAATGTTTGAAGCTACTGACTGAATGAAAGGAGCTGGCATCTCACTCTCTTTGAATCTTCTTTATCATGCTAGGATTAGCAGGAAAAAGCAAAAAATTTCAGAATTGCACCTTGCGATGTGGAGATATTACTGTTTGTGCATTTACAATATTCATTGATTTTTGCCATTGAAAAACATGTTTTTCATATACCAGAAATGTTTGAAGCTACTGACTGAATGAAAGGAGCTTGCATGTCACTCTCTTTGAATCTTCTTTATCATGCTAGGATTAACAGGAAAAAGCAAAAAATTTCAGAATTGCACATTGCAATGTGGAGATATTACTGTTTGTGCATTTACAATATTCATTGATTTTTGCCATTGAAAAACATGTTTTTCATATACCAGAAATGTTTGAAGCTACTGACTGAATGAAAGGAGCTGGCATCTCACTCTCTTTAAATCTTCTTTATCATGCTAGGATTAACAGGAAAAAGCAAAAAATTTCAGAATTGCACCTTGCAATGTGGAGATATTACTGTTTGTGCATTTACAATATTCATTGATTTTTGCCATTGAAAAACGTCCAGAAATGTTTGAAGCTACTGACTGAATGAAAGGAGCTGGCATCTCACTCTCTTTGAATCTTCTTTATCATGCTAGGATTAGCAGGAAAAAGCAAAAAATTTCAGAATTGCACCTTGCAATGTGGAGATATTACTGTTTGTGCATTTAAAATATTCATTGATTTTTGCCATTGAAAAACATGTTTTTCATATACCAGAAATGTTTGAAGCTACTGACTGAATGAAAGGAGCTGGCATCTCACTCTCTTTGAATCGTCTTTATCATGCTAGGATTAGCAGGAAAAAGCAAAAAATTTCAGAATTGCACCTTGCAATGTGGAGATATTACTGTTTGTGCATTTACAATATTCATTGATTTTTGCCATTGAAAAACATGTTTTTCATATACCAGAAATGTTTGAAGCTACTGACTGAATGAAAGGAGCTGGCATCTCACTCTCTTTGAATCGTCTTTATCATGCTAGGATTAGCAGGAAAAAGCAAAAAATTTCAGAATTGCACCTTGCAATGTGGAGATATTACTGTTTGTGCATTTACAATATTCATTGATTTTTGCCATTGAAAAACATGTTTTTCATATACCAGAAATGTTTGAAGCTACTGACTGAATGAAAGGAACTGGCATCTCACTCTCTTTGAATCTTCTTTATCATGCTAGGATTAACAGGAAAAAGCAAAAAATTTCAGAATTGCACCTTGCAATGTGGAGATATTACTGTTTGTGCATTTACAATATTCATTGATTTTTGCCATTGAAAAACGTCCAGAAATGTTTGAAGCTACTGACTGAATGAAAGGAGCTGGCATCTCACTCTCTTTGAATCTTCTTTATCATGCTAGGATTAACAGGAAAAAGCTAAAAATTTCAGAACTGCACCTTGCAATGTGGAGATATTACTGTTTGTGCATTTACAATATTCATTGATTTTTGCCATTGAAAAACATGTTTTTCATGTACCAGAAATGTTTGAAGCTACTGACTGAATGAAAGGAGCTGGCATCTCACTCTCTTTGAATCTTCTTTATCATGCTAGGATTAGCAGGAAAAAGCAAAGAATTTCAGAATTGCACCTTGCAATGTGGAGATATTACTGTTTGTGCATTTACAATATTCATTGATTTTTGCCATTGAAAAACATGTTTTTCATATACCAGAAATGTTTGAAGCTACTGACTGAATGAAAGGAGCTGGCATCTCACTCTCTTTGAATCTTCTTTATCATGCTAGGATTAGCAGGAAAAAGCAAAAAATTTCAGAATTGCACCTTGCAATGTGGAGATATTACTGTTTGTGCATTTACAATATTCATTGATTTTTGCCATTGAAAAACATGTTTTTCATATACCAGAAATGTTTGAAGCTACTGACTGAATGAAAGGAGCTGGCATCTCACTCTCTTTGAATCTTCTTTATCATGCTAGGATTAACAGGAAAAAGCAAAAAATTTCAGAATTGCACCTTGCAATGTGGAGATATTACTGTTTGTGCATTTACAATATTCATTGATTTTTGCCATTGAAAAACGTCCAGAAATGTTTGAAGCTACTGACTGAATGAAAGGAGCTGGCATCTCACTCTCTTTGAATCTTCTTTATCATGCTAGGATTAGCAGGAAAAAGCAAAAAATTTCAGAATTGCACCTTGCAATGTGGAGATATTACTGTTTGTGCATTTACAATATTCATTGATTTTTGCCATTGAAAAACATGTTTTTCATATACCAGAAATGTTTGAAGCTACTGACTGAATGAAAGGAGCTGGCATCTCACTCTCTTTGAATCTTCTTTATCATGCTAGGATTAGCAGGAAAAAGCAAAAAATTTCAGAATTGCACCTTGCAATGTGGAGATATTACTGTTTGTGCATTTACAATATTCATTGATTTTTGCCATTGAAAAACGTCCAGAAATGTTTGAAGCTACTGACTGAATGAAAGGAGCTGGCATCTCACTCTCTTTGAATCTTCTTTATCATGCTAGGATTAACAGGAAAAAGCTAAAAATTTCAGAACTGCACCTTTCAATGTGGAGATATTACTGTTTGTGCATTTACAATATTCATTGATTTTTGCCATTGAAAAACATGTTTTTCATATACCAGAAATGTTTGAAGCTACTGACTGAATGAAAGGAGCTGGCATCTCACTCTCTTTGAATCTTCTTTATCATGCTAGGATTAACAGGAAAAAGCAAAAAATTTCAGAATTGCACCTTGCAATGTGGAGATATTACTGTTTGTGCATTTACAATATTCATTGATTTTTGCCATTGAAAAACGTCCAGAAATGTTTGAAGCTACTGACTGAATGAAAGGAGCTGGCATCTCACTCTCTTTGAATCTTCTTTATCATGCTAGGATTAACAGGAAAAAGCTAAAAATTTCAGAATTGCACCTTCCAATGTGGAGATATTACTGTTTGTGCATTTACAATATTCATTGATTTTTGCCATTGAAAAACATGTTTTTCATATACCAGAAATGTTTGAAGCTACTGACTGAATGAAAGGAGCTGGCATCTCACTCTCTTTGAATCTTCTTTATCATGCTAGGATTAACAGGAAAAAGCAAAACATTTCAGAATTGCACCTTGCAATGTGGAGATATTACTGTTTGTGCATTTACAATATTCATTGATTTTTGCCATTGAAAAACGTCCAGAAATGTTTGAAGCTACTGACTGAATGAAAGGAGCTGGCATCTCACTCTCTTTGAATCTTCTTTATCATGCTAGGATTAGCAGGAAAAAGCAAAAAATTTCAGAATTGCACCTTGCAATGTGGAGATATTACTGTTTGTGCATTTACAATATTCATTGATTTTTGCCATTGAAAAACATCATGTTATTCATATACCAGAAATGTTTGAAGCTACTGACTGAATGAAAGGAGCTGGCATCTCACTCTCTTTGAATCTTCTTTATCATGCTAGGATTAGCAGGAAAAAGCAAAAAATTTCCGAATTGCACCTTGCAATGTGGAGATATTACTGTTTGTGCATTTACAATATTCATTGATTTTTGCCATTGAAAAACATGTTTTTCATATACCAGAAATGTTTGAAGCTACTGACTGAATGAAAGGAGCTGGCATCTCACTCTCTTTGAATCTTCTTTATCATGCTAGGATTAACAGGAAAAAGCTAAAAATTTCAGAATTGCACCTTGCAATGTGGAGATATTACTGTTTGTGCATTTACAATATTCATTGATTTTTGCCATTGAAAAACATGTTTTTCATATACCAGAAATGTTTGAAGCTACTGACTGAATGAAAGGAGCTGGCATCTCACTCTCTTTGAATCTTCTTTATCATGCTAGGATTAGCAGGAAAAAGCAAAAAATTTCAGAATTGCACCTTGCAATGTGGAGATATTACTGTTTGTGCATTTACAATATTCATTGATTTTTGCCATTGAAAAACATGTTTTTCATATACCAGAAATGTTTGAAGCTACTGACTGAATGAAAGGAGCTGGCATCTCACTCTCTTTGAATCTTCTTTATCATGCTAGGATTAACAGGAAAAAGCAAAAAATTTCAGAATTGCACCTTGCAATGTGGAGATATTACTGTTTGTGCATTTACAATATTCATTGATTTTTGCCATTGAAAAACGTCCAGAAATGTTTGAAGCTACTGACTGAATGAAAGGAGCTGGCATCTCACTCTCTTTGAATCTTCTTTATCATGCTAGGATTAGCAGGAAAAAGCAAAAAATTTCAGAATTGCACCTTGCAATGTGGAGATATTACTGTTTGTGCATTTACAATATTCATTGATTTTTGCCATTGAAAAACATCATGTTATTCATATACCAGAAATGTTTGAAGCTACTGACTGAATGAAAGGAGCTGGCATCTCACTCTCTTTGAATCTTCTTTATCATGCTAGGATTAGCAGGAAAAAGCAAAAAATTTCCGAATTGCACCTTGCAATGTGGAGATATTACTGTTTGTGCATTTACAATATTCATTGATTTTTGCCATTGAAAAACATGTTTTTCATATACCAGAAATGTTTGAAGCTACTGACTGAATGAAAGGAGCTGGCATCTCACTCTCTTTGAATCTTCTTTATCATGCTAGGATTAACAGGAAAAAGCAAAAAATTTCAGAATTGCACCTTGCAATGTGGAGATATTACTGTTTGTGCATTTACAATATTCATTGATTTTTGCCATTGAAAAACGTCCAGAAATGTTTGAAGCTACTGACTGAATGAAAGGAGCTGGCATCTCACTCTCTTTGAATCTTCTTTATCATGCTAGGATTAACAGGAAAAAGCTAAAAATTTCAGAATTGCACCTTCCAATGTGGAGATATTACTGTTTGTGCATTTACAATATTCATTGATTTTTGCCATTGAAAAACATGTTTTTCATATACCAGAAATGTTTGAAGCTACTGACTGAATGAAAGGAGCTGGCATCTCACTCTCTTTGAATCTTCTTTATCATGCTAGGATTAACAGGAAAAAGCAAAACATTTCAGAATTGCACCTTGCAATGTGGAGATATTACTGTTTGTGCATTTACAATATTCATTGATTTTTGCCATTGAAAAACGTCCAGAAATGTTTGAAGCTACTGACTGAATGAAAGGAGCTGGCATCTCACTCTCTTTGAATCTTCTTTATCATGCTAGGATTAGCAGGAAAAAGCAAAAAATTTCAGAATTGCACCTTGCAATGTGGAGATATTACTGTTTGTGCATTTACAATATTCATTGATTTTTGCCATTGAAAAACATCATGTTATTCATATACCAGAAATGTTTGAAGCTACTGACTGAATGAAAGGAGCTGGCATCTCACTCTCTTTGAATCTTCTTTATCATGCTAGGATTAGCAGGAAAAAGCAAAAAATTTCCGAATTGCACCTTGCAATGTGGAGATATTACTGTTTGTGCATTTACAATATTCATTGATTTTTGCCATTGAAAAACATGTTTTTCATATACCAGAAATGTTTGAAGCTACTGACTGAATGAAAGGAGCTGGCATCTCACTCTCTTTGAATCTTCTTTATCATGCTAGGATTAACAGGAAAAAGCTAAAAATTTCAGAATTGCACCTTGCAATGTGGAGATATTACTGTTTGTGCATTTACAATATTCATTGATTTTTGCCATTGAAAAACATGTTTTTCATATACCAGAAATGTTTGAAGCTACTGACTGAATGAAAGGAGCTGGCATCTCACTCTCTTTGAATCTTCTTTATCATGCTAGGATTAGCAGGAAAAAGCAAAAAATTTCAGAATTGCACCTTGCAATGTGGAGATATTACTGTTTGTGCATTTACAATATTCATTGATTTTTGCCATTGAAAAACATGTTTTTCATATACCAGAAATGTTTGAAGCTACTGACTGAATGAAAGGAGCTGGCATCTCACTCTCTTTGAATCTTCTTTATCATGCTAGGATTAACAGGAAAAAGCAAAAAATTTCAGAATTGCACCTTGCAATGTGGAGATATTACTGTTTGTGCATTTACAATATTCATTGATTTTTGCCATTGAAAAACGTCCAGAAATGTTTGAAGCTACTGACTGAATGAAAGGAGCTGGCATCTCACTCTCTTTGAATCTTCTTTATCATGCTAGGATTAGCAGGAAAAAGCAAAAAATTTCAGAATTGCACCTTGCAATGTGGAGATATTACTGTTTGTGCATTTACAATATTCATTGATTTTTGCCATTGAAAAACATCATGTTATTCATATACCAGAAATGTTTGAAGCTACTGACTGAATGAAAGGAGCTGGCATCTCACTCTCTTTGAATCTTCTTTATCATGCTAGGATTAGCAGGAAAAAGCAAAAAATTTCCGAATTGCACCTTGCAATGTGGAGATATTACTGTTTGTGCATTTACAATATTCATTGATTTTTGCCATTGAAAAACATGTTTTTCATATACCAGAAATGTTTGAAGCTACTGACTGAATGAAAGGAGCTGGCATCTCACTCTCTTTGAATCTTCTTTATCATGCTAGGATTAACAGGAAAAAGCTAAAAATTTCAGAATTGCACCTTGCAATGTTGAGATATTACTGTTTGTGCATTTACAATATTCATTGATTTTTGCCATTGAAAAACATGTTTTTCATATACCAGAAATGTTTGAAGCTACTGACTGAATGAAAGGAGCTGGCATCTCACTCTCTTTGAATCTTCTTTATCATGCTAGGATTAGCAGGAAAAAGCAAAAAATTTCAGAATTGCACCTTGCAATGTGGAGATATTACTGTTTGTGCATTTACAATATTCATTGATTTTTGCCATTGAAAAACATGTTTTTCATATACCAGAAATGTTTGAAGCTACTGACTGAATGAAAGGAGCTGGCATCTCACTCTCTTTGAATCTTCTTTATCATGCTAGGATTAACAGGAAAAAGCAAAAAATTTCAGAATTGCACCTTGCAATGTGGAGATATTACTGTTTGTGCATTTACAATATTCATTGATTTTTGCCATTGAAAAACGTCCAGAAATGTTTGAAGCTACTGACTGAATGAAAGGAGCTGGCATCTCACTCTCTTTGAATCTTCTTTATCATGCTAGGATTAGCAGGAAAAAGCAAAAAATTTCAGAATTGCACCTTGCAATGTGGAGATATTACTGTTTGTGCATTTACAATATTCATTGATTTTTGCCATTGAAAAACATCATGTTATTCATATACCAGAAATGTTTGAAGCTACTGACTGAATGAAAGGAGCTGGCATCTCACTCTCTTTGAATCTTCTTTATCATGCTAGGATTAGCAGGAAAAAGCAAAAAATTTCCGAATTGCACCTTGCAATGTGGAGATATTACTGTTTGTGCATTTACAATATTCATTGATTTTTGCCATTGAAAAACATGTTTTTCATATACCAGAAATGTTTGAAGCTACTGACTGAATGAAAGGAGCTGGCATCTCACTCTCTTTGAATCTTCTTTATCATGCTAGGATTAACAGGAAAAAGCAAAAAATTTCAGAATTGCACCTTGCAATGTGGAGATATTACTGTTTGTGCATTTACAATATTCATTGATTTTTGCCATTGAAAAACGTCCAGAAATGTTTGAAGCTACTGACTGAATGAAAGGAGCTGGCATCTCACTCTCTTTGAATCTTCTTTATCATGCTAGGATTAGCAGGAAAAAGCAAAAAATTTCAGAATTGCACCTTGCAATGTGGAGATATTACTGTTTGTGCATTTACAATATTCATTGATTTTTGCCATTGAAAAACATCATGTTATTCATATACCAGAAATGTTTGAAACTACTGACTGAATGAAAGGAGCTGGCATCTCACTCTCTTTGAATCTTCTTTATCATGCTAGGATTAGCAGGAAAAAGCAAAAAATTTCCGAATTGCACCTTGCAATGTGGAGATATTACTGTTTGTGCATTTACAATATTCATTGATTTTTGCCATTGAAAAACATGTTTTTCATATACCAGAAATGTTTGAAGCTACTGACTGAATGAAAGGAGCTGGCATCTCACTCTCTTTGAATCTTCTTTATCATGCTAGGATTAACAGGAAAAAGCAAAAAATTTCAGAATTGCACCTTGCAATGTGGAGATATTACTGTTTGTGCATTTACAATATTCATTGATTTTTGCCATTGAAAAACATGTTTTTCATATACCAGAAATGTTTGAAGCTACTGACTGAATGAAAGGAGCTGGCATCTCACTCTTTGAATCTTCTTTATCATGCTAGGATTAGCAGGAAAAAGCAAAAAATTTCAGAATTGCACCTTGCAATGTGGAGATATTACTGTTTGTGCATTTACAATATTCATTGATTTTTGCCATTGAAAAACATGTTTTTCATATACCAGAAATGTTTGAAGCTACTGACTGAATGAAAGGAGCTGGCATCTCACTCTCTTTGAATCTTCTTTATCATGCTAGGATTAACAGGAAAAAGCAAAAAATTTCAGAATTGCACCTTGCAATGTGGAGATATTACTGTTTGTGCATTTACAATATTCATTGATTTTTGCCATTGAAAAACATGTTTTTCATATACCAGAAATGTTTGAAGCTACTGACTGAATGAAAGGAGCTGGCATCTCACTCTCTTTGAATCTTCTTTATCATGCCAGGATTAACAGGAAAAAGCAAAAAATTTCAGAATTGCACCTTGCAATGTGGAGATATTACTGTTTGTGCATTTACAATATTCATTGATTTTTGCCATTGAAAAACGTCCAGAAATGTTTGAAGCTACTGACTGAATGAAAGGAGCTGGCATCTCACTCTCTTTGAATCTTCTTTATCATGCTAGGATTAGCAGGAAAAAGCAAAAAATTTCAGAATTGCACCTTGCAATGTGGAGATATTACTGTTTGTGCATTTACAATATTCATTGATTTTTGCCATTGAAAAACATGTTTTTCATATACCAGAAATGTTTGAAGCTACTGACTGAATGAAAGGAGCTGGCATCTCACTCTCTTTGAATCTTCTTTATCATGCTAGGATTAACGGGAAAAATCAAAAAATTTCAGAATTGCACCTTGCAATGTGGAGATATTACTGTTTGTGCATTTACAATATTCATTGATTTTTGCCATTGAAAAACATGTTTTTCATATTCCAGAAATGTTTGAAGCTACTGACTGAATGAAAGGAGCTGGCATCTCACTCTCTTTGAATCTTCTTTATCATGCTAGGATTAACAGGAAAAAGCAAAAAATTTCAGAATTGCACCTTGCAATGTGGAGATATTACTGTTTGTGCATTTACAATATTCATTGATTTTTGCCATTGAAAAACGTCCAGAAATGTTTGAAGCTACTGACTGAATGAAAGGAGCTGGCATCTCACTCTCTTTGAATCTTCTTTATCATGCTAGGATTAGCAGGAAAAAGCAAAATTCAGAATTGCACCTTGCAATGTGGAGATATTACTGTTTGTGCATTTACAATATTCATTGATTTTTGCCATTGAAAAACGTTTTTCATATACCAGAAATGTTTGAAGCTACTGACTGAATGAAAGGAGCTGGCATCTCACTCTCTTTGAATCTTCTTTATCATGCTAGGATTAACAGGAAAAAGCAAAAAATTTCAGAATTGCACCTTGCAATGTGGAGATATTACTGTTTGTGCATTTACAATATTCATTGATTTTTGCCATTGAAAAACGTCCAGAAATGTTTGAAGCTACTGACTGAATGAAAGGAGCTGGCATCTCACTCTCTTTGAATCTTCTTTATCATGCTAGGATTAACAGGAAAAAGCAAAAAATTTCAGAATTGCACCTTGCAATGTGGAGATATTACTGTTTGTGCATTTACAATATTCATTGATTTTTGCCATTGAAAAACATGTTTTTCATATACCAGAAATGTTTGAAGCTACTGACTGAATGAAAGGAGCTGGCATCTCACTCTCTTTGAATCTTCTTTATCATGCTAGGATTAACAGGAAAAAGCAAAAAATTTCAGAATTGCACCTTGCAATGTGGAGATATTACTGTTTGTGCATTTACAATATTCATTGATTTTTGCCATTGAAAAACATGTTTTTCATATACCAGAAATGTTTGAAGCTACTGACTGAATGAAAGGAGCTGGCATCTCACTCTCTTTGAATCTTCTTTATCATGCTAGGATTAACAGGAAAAAGCAAAAAATTTCAGAATTGCACCTTGCAATGTGGAGATATTACTGTTTGTGCATTTACAATATTCATTGATTTTTGCCATTGAAAAACGTCCAGAAATGTTTGAAGCTACTGACTGAATGAAAGGAGCTGGCATCTCACTCTCTTTGAATCTTCTTTATCATGCTAGGATTAGCAGGAAAAAGCAAAAAATTTCAGAATTGCACCTTGCAATGTGGAGATATTACTGTTTGTGCATTTACAATATTCATTGATTTTTGCCATTGAAAAACATGTTTTTCATATACCAGAAATGTTTGAAGCTACTGACTGAATGAAAGGAACTGGCATCTCACTCTCTTTGAATCTTCTTTATCATGCTAGGATTAGCAGGAAAAAGCAAAAAATTTCAGAATTGCACCTTGCAATGTGGAGATATTACTGTTTGTGCATTTACAATATTCATTGATTTTTGCCATTGAAAAACATGTTTTTCATATACCAGAAATGTTTGAAGCTACTGACTGAATGAAAGGAGCTGGCATCTCACTCTCTTTGAATCTTCTTTATCATGCTAGGATTAACAGGAAAAATCAAAAAATTTCAGAATTGCACCTTGCAATGTGGAGATATTACTGTTTGTGCATTTACAATATTCATTGATTTTTGCCATTGAAAAACATGTTTTTCATATTCCAGAAATGTTTGAAGCTACTGACTGAATGAAAGGAGCTGGCATCTCACTCTCTTTGAATCTTCTTTATCATGCTAGGATTAACAGGAAAAAGCAAAAAATTTCAGAATTGCACCTTGCAATGTGGAGATATTACTGTTTGTGCATTTACAATTTTCATTGATTTTTGCCATTGAAAAACGTCCAGAAATGTTTGAAGCTACTGACTGAATGAAAGGAGCTGGCATCTCACTCTCTTTGAATCTTCTTTATCATGCTAGGATTAGCAGGAAAAAGCAAAAAATTTCAGAATTGCACCTTGCAATGTGGAGATATTACTGTTTGTGCATTTACAATATTCATTGATTTTTGCCATTGAAAAACATGTTTTTCATATACCAGAAATGTTTGAAGCTACTGACTGAATGAAAGGAGCTGGCATCTCACTCTCTTTGAATCTTCTTTATCATGCTAGGATTAGCAGGAAAAAGCAAAAAATTTCAGAATTGCACCTTGCAATGTGGAGATATTACTGTTTGTGCATTTACAATATTCATTGATTTTTGCCATTGAAAAACATGTTTTTCATATACCAGAAATGTTTGAAGCTACTGACTGAATGAAAGGAGCTGGCATCTCACTCTCTTTGAATCTTCTTTATCATGCTAGGATTAACAGGAAAAAGCAAAAAATTTCAGAATTGCACCTTGCAATGTAGAGATATTACTGTTTGTGCATTTACAATATTCATTGATTTTAGCCATTGAAAAACGTCCAGAAATGTTTGAAGCTACTGACTGAATGAAAGGAGCTGGCATCTCACTCTCTTTGAATCTTCTTTATCATGCTAGGATTAACAGGAAAAAGCTAAAAATTTCAGAATTGCACCTTGCAATGTGGAGATATTACTGTTTGTGCATTTACAATATTCATTGATTTTTGCCATTGAAAAACATGTTTTTCATATACCAGAAATGTTTGAAGCTACTGACTGAATGAAAGGAGCTGGCATCTCACTCTCTTTGAATCTTCTTTATCATGCTAGGATTAGCAGGAAAAAGCAAAAAATTTCAGAATTGCACCTTGCATTGTGGAGATATTACTGTTTGTGCATTTACAATATTCATTGATTTTTGCCATTGAAAAACGTTTTTCATATACCAGAAATGTTTGAAGCTACTGACTGAATGAAAGGAGCTGGCATCTCACTCTCTTTGAATCTTCTTTATCATGCTAGGATTAGCAGGAAAAAGCAAAAAATTTCAGAATTGCACCTTGCAATGTGGAGATATTACTGTTTGTGCATTTACAATATTCATTGATTTTTGCCATTGAAAAACATGTTTTTCATATACCAGAAATGTTTGAAGCTACTGACTGAATGAAAGGAGCTGGCATCTCACTCTGAATCTTCTTTATCATGCTAGGATTAACAGGAAAAAGCAAAAAATTTCAGAATTGCACCTTGCAATGTGGAGATATTACTGTTTGTGCATTTACAATATTCATTGATTTTTGCCATTGAAAAACATGTTTTTCATATACCAGAAATGTTTGAAGCTACTGACTGAATGAAAGGAGCTGGCATCTCACTCTCTTTGAATCTTCTTTATCATGCTAGGATTAACAGGAAAAAGCAAAAAATTTCAGAATTGCACCTTGCAATGTGGAGATATTACTGTTTGTGCATTTACAATATTCATTGATTTTTGCCATTGAAAAACGTCCAGAAATGTTTGAAGCTACTGACTGAATGAAAGGAGCTGGCATCTCACTCTCTTTGAATCTTCTTTATCATGCTAGGATTAGCAGGAAAAAGCAAAAAATTTCAGAATTGCACCTTGCAATGTGGAGATATTACTGTTTGTGCATTTACAATATTCATTGATTTTTGCCATTGAAAAACATGTTTTTCATATACCAGAAATGTTTGAAGCTACTGACTGAATGAAAGGAGCTGGCATCTCACTCTCTTTGAATCTTCTTTATCATGCTAGGATTAACAGGAAAAAGCAAAAAATTTCAGAATTGCACCTTGCAATGTGGAGATATTACTGTTTGTGCATTTACAATATTCATTGATTTTTGCCATTGAAAAACGTCCAGAAATGTTTGAAGCTACTGACTGAATGAAAGGAGCTGGCATCTCACTCTCTTTGAATCTTCTTTATCATGCTAGGATTAACAGGAAAAAGCTAAAAATTTCAGAATTGCACCTTGCAATGTGGAGATATTACTGTTTGTGCATTTACAATATTCATTGATTTTTGCCATTGAAAAACATGTTTTTCATATACCAGAAATGTTTGAAGCTACTGACTGAATGAAAGGAGCTGGCATCTCACTCTCTTTGAATCTTCTTTATCATGCTAGGATTAGCAGGAAAAAGCAAAAAATTTCAGAATTGCACCTTGCAATGTGGAGATATTACTGTTTGTGCATTTACAATATTCATTGATTTTTGCCATTGAAAAACATGTTTTTCATATACCAGAAATGTTTGAAGCTACTGACTGAATGAAAGGAGCTGGCATCTCACTCTCTTTGAATCTTCTTTATCATGCTAGGATTAGCAGGAAAAAGCAAAACATTTCAGAATTGCACCTTGCAATGTGGAGATATTACTGTTTGTGCATTTACAATATTCATTGATTTTTGCCATTGAAAAACATGTTTTTCATATACCAGAAATGTTTGAAGCTACTGACTGAATGAAAGGAGCTGGCATCTCACTCTCTTTGAATCTTCTTTATCATGCTAGGATTAACAGGAAAAAGCAAAAAATTTCAGAATTGCACCTTGCAATGTGGAGATATTACTGTTTGTGCATTTACAATATTCATTGATTTTTGCCATTGAAAAACGTCCAGAAATGTTTGAAGCTACTGACTGAATGAAAGGAGCTGGCATCTCACTCTCTTTGAATCTTCTTTATCATGCTAGGATTAGCAGGAAAAAGCAAAAAATTTCAGAATTGCACCTTGCAATGTGGAGATATTACTGTTTGTGCATTTACAATATTTCAATGGCAAAAATCAATGAATATTGTAAATGCACAAACAGTAATTTATCCGCATTGCAAGGTGCAATTCTGAAATTTTTTGCTTTTTCCTGCTCCTCTTAGCATGATAAAGAAGATTCAAAGAGAGTGAGATGCCAGCTCCTTTCATTCAGTCAGTAGCTTCAAACATTTCTGGTATATGAATAACATGATGTTTTTCAATGGCAAAAATCAATGAATATTGTAAATGCACAAACAGTAATTTCTCCGCATTGCAAGGTGCAATTCTGAAATTTTTTGCTTTTCCTGCTCCTCTTAGCATGATAAAGAAGATTCAAAGAGAGTGAGATGCCAGCTCCTTTCATTCAGTCAGTAGCTTCAATCATTTCTGGACGTTTTTCAATGGCAAAAATCAATAAATATTGTAAATGCACAAACAGTAATTTCTCCGCATTGCAAGGTGCAATTCTGAAATTTTTTGCTTTTTCCTGCTCCTCTTAGCATGATAAAGAAGATTCAAAGAGAGTGAGATGCCAGCTCCTTTCATTCAGTCAGTAGCTTCAAACATTTCTGGTATATGAATAACATGATGTTTTTCAATGGCAAAAATCAATGAATATTGTAAATGCACAAACAGTAATTTCTCCGCATTGCAAGGTGCAATTCTGAAATTTTTTGCTTTTTCCTGCTCCTCTTAGCATGATAAAGAAGATTCAAAGAGAGTGAGATGCCAGCTCCTTTCATTCAGTCAGTAGCTTCAATCATTTCTGGACGTTTTTCAATGGCAAAAATCAATGAATATTGTAAATGCACAAACAGTAATTTCTCCGCATTGCAAGGTGCAATTCTGAAATTTTTTACTTTTTCCTGCTCCTCTTAGCATGGTAAAGAAGATTCAAAGAGAGTGAGATGCCAGCTCCTTTCATTCAGTCAGTAGCTTCAATCATTTCTGGTATATGAATAACATGATGTTTTTCAATGGCAAAAATCAATGAATATTGTAAATGCACAAACAGTAATTTCTCCGCATTGCAAGGTGCAATTCTGAAATTTTTTGCTTTTTCCTGCTCCTCTTAGCATGATAAAGAAGATTCAAAGAGAGTGAGATGCCAGCTCCTTTCATTCAGTCAGTAGCTTCAATCATTTCTAGACGTTTTTCAATGGCAAAAATCAATGAATATTGTAAATGCATAAACTAATTTCTCCGCATTGCAAGGTGCAATTCTGAAATTTTTTGCTTTTTCCTGCTCCTCTTAGCATGATAAAGAAGATTCAAAGAGAGTGAGATGCCAGCTCCTTTCATTCAGTCAGTAGCTTCAATCATTTCTGGTAAATGAATAACATGATGTTTTTCAATGGCAAAAATCAATGAATTTTGTAAATGCACAAACAGTAATTTCTCCGCATTGCAAGGTGCAATTCTGAAATTTTTTGCTTTTTCCTGCTCCTCTTAGCATGATAAAGAAGATTCAAAGAGAGTGAGATGCCAGCTCCTTTCATTCAGTCAGTAGCTTCAATCATTTCTGGACGTTTTTCAATGGCAAAAATCAATGAATATTGTAAATGCACAAACTGTAATTTCTCCGCATTGCAAGGTGCAATTCTGAAATTTTTTGCTTTTTCCTGCTCCTCTTAGCATGATAAAGAAGATTCAAAGAGAGTGAGATGCCAGCTCCTTTCATTCAGTCAGTAGCTTCAATCATTTCTGGACGTTTTTCAATGGCAAAAATCAATGAATATTGTAAATGCACAAACAGTAATTTCTCCGCATTGCAAGGTGCAATTCTGAAATTTTTTGCTTTTTCCTGCTCCTCTTAGCATGATAAAGAAGATTCAAAGAGAGTGAGACGCCAGCTCCTTTCATTCAGTCAGTAGCTTCAAACATTTCTGGTATATGAATAACATGATGTTTTTCAATGGCAAAAATCAATGAATATTGTAAATGCACAAACAGTAATTTCTCCGCATTGCAAGGTGCAATTCTGAAATTTTTTGCTTTTTCCTGCTCCTCTTAGCATGATAAAGAAGATTCAAAGAGAGTGAGATGCCAGCTCCTTTCATTCAGTCAGTAGCTTCAATCATTTCTGGACGTTTTTCAATGGCAAAAATCAATGAATATTGTAAATGCACAAACAGTAATTTCTCCGCATTGCAAGGTGCAATTCTGAAATTTTTTTCTTTTTCCTGCTCCTCTTAGCATGATAAAGAAGATTCAAAGAGAGTGAGATGCCAGCTCCTTTCATTCAGTCAGTAGCTTCAAACATTTCTGGTATATGAATAACATGATGTTTTTCAATGGCAAAAATCAATGAATATTGTAAATGCACAAACCGTAATTTCTCCGCATTGCAAGGTGCAATTCTGAAATTTTTTGCTTTTTCCTGCTCCTCTTAGCATGATAAAGAAGATTCAAAGAGAGTGAGATGCCAGCTCCTTTCATTCAGTCAGTAGCTTCAAACATTTCTGGATGTTTTTCAATTGCAAAAATCAATGGATATTGTAAAAGCACAAACAGTAATTTCTCCGCATTGCAAGGTGCAATTCTGAAATTTTTTGCTTTTTCCTGCTCCTCTTAGCATGATAAAGAAGATTCAAAGAGAGTGAGATGCCAGCTACTTTCATTCAGTCAGTAGCTTCAATCATTTCTGGTATATGAATAACATGATGTTTTTCAATGGCAAAAATCAATGAATATTGTAAATGCACAAACAGTAATTTCTCCGCATTGCAAGGTGCAATTCTGAAATTTTTTGCTTTTTCCTGCTCCTCTTAGCATGATAAAGAAGATTCAAAGAGAGTGAGATGCCAGCTCCTTTCATTCAGTCAGTAGCTTCAACCATTTCTGGACGTTTTTCAATGTCAAAAATCAATGAATATTGTAAATGCACAAACAGTAATTTCTCCGCATTGCAAGGTGCAATTCTGAAATTTTTTGCTTTTTCCTGCTCCTCTTAGCATGATAAAGAAGATTCAAAGAGAGTGAGATGCCAGCTCCTTTCATTCAGTCAGTAGCTTCAATCATTTCTGGAAGTTTTTCAATGGCAAAAATCAATGAATATTGTAAATGCACAAACTGTAATTTCTCCGCATTGCAAGGTGCAATTCTGAAATTTTTTGCTTTTTCCTGCTCCTCTTAGCATGATAAAGAAGATTCAAAGAGAGTGAGATGCCAGCTCCTTTCATTCAGTCAGTAGCTTCAATCATTTCTGGACGTTTTTCAATGGCAAAAATCAATGAATATTGTAAATGCACAAACAGTAATTTCTCCGCATTGCAAGGTGCAATTCTGAAATTTTTTGCTTTTTCCTGCTCCTCTTAGCATGATAAAGAAGATTCAAAGAGAGTGAGATGCCAGCTCCTTTCATTCAGTCAGTAGCTTCAAACATTTCTGGTATATGAATAACATGATGTTTTTCAATGGCAAAAATCAATGAATATTGTAAATGCACAAACAGTAATTTCTCCGCATTGCAAGGTGCAATTCTGAAATTTTTTGCTTTTTCCTGCTCCTCTTAGCATGATAAAGAAGATTCAAAGAGAGTGAGATGCCAGCTCCTTTCATTCAGTCAGTAGCTTCAAACATTTCTGGTATATGAATAACATGTTTTTCAATGGCAAAAATCAATGAATATTGTAAATGCACAAACAGTAATTTCTCCGCATTGCAAGGTGCAATTCTGAAATTTTTTGCTTTTTCCTGCTCCTCTTAGCATGATAAAGAAGATTCAAAGAGAGTGAGATGCCAGCTCCTTTCATTCAGTCAGTAGCTTCAATCATTTCTGGACGTTTTTCAATGTCAAAAATCAATGAATATTGTAAATGCACAAACAGTAATTTCTCCGCATTGCAAGGTGCAATTCTGAAATTTTTTGCTTTTTCCTGCTCCTCTTAGCATGATAAAGAAGATTCAAAGAGAGTGAGATGCCAGCTCCTTTCATTCAGTCAGTAGCTTCAATCATTTCTGGAAGTTTTTCAATGGCAAAAATCAATGAATATTGTAAATGCACAAACTGTAATTTCTCCGCATTGCAAGGTGCAATTCTGAAATTTTTTGCTTTTTCCTGCTCCTCTTAGCATGATAAAGAAGATTCAAAGAGAGTGAGATGCCAGCTCCTTTCATTCAGTCAGTAGCTTCAATCATTTCTGGACGTTTTTCAATGGCAAAAATCAATGAATATTGTAAATGCACAAACAGTAATTTCTCCGCATTGCAAGGTGCAATTCTGAAATTTTTTGCTTTTTCCTGCTCCTCTTAGCATGATAAAGAAGATTCAAAGAGAGTGAGATGCCAGCTCCTTTCATTCAGTCAGTAGCTTCAAACATTTCTGGTATATGAATAACATGATGTTTTTCAATGGCAAAAATCAATGAATATTGTAAATGCACAAACAGTAATTTCTCCGCATTGCAAGGTGCAATTCTGAAATTTTTTGCTTTTTCCTGCTCCTCTTAGCATGATAAAGAAGATTCAAAGAGAGTGAGATGCCAGCTCCTTTCATTCAGTCAGTAGCTTCAATCATTTCTGGACGTTTTTCAATGGCAAAAATCAATGAATATTGTAAATGCACAAACAGTAATTTCTCCGCATTGCAAGGTGCAATTCTGAAATTTTTTGCTTTTTCCTGCTCCTCTTAGCATGATAAAGAAGATTCAAAGAGAGTGAGATGCCAGCTCCTTTCATTCAGTCAGTAGCTTCAAACATTTCTGGTATATGAATAACATGATGTTTTTCAATGGCAAAAATCAATGAATATTGTAAATGCACAAACAGTAATTTCTCCGCATTGCAAGGTGCAATTCTGAAATTTTTTGCTTTTTCCTGCTCCTCTTAGCATGATAAAGAAGATTCAAAGAGAGTGAGATGCCAGCTCCTTTCATTCAGTCAGTAGCTTCAAACATTTCTGGACGTTTTTCAATTGCAAAAATCAATGGATATTGTAAATGCACAAACAGTAATTTCTCCGCATTGCAAGGTGCAATTCTGAAATTTTTTGCTTTTTCCTGCTCCTCTTAGCATGATAAAGAAGATTCAAAGAGAGTGAGATGCCAGCTACTTTCATTCAGTCAGTAGCTTCAATCATTTCTGGTATATGAATAACATGATGTTTTTCAATGGCAAAAATCAATGAATATTGTAAATGCACAAACAGTAATTTCTCCGCATTGCAAGGTGCAATTCTGAAATTTTTTGCTTTTTCCTGCTCCTCTTAGCATGATAAAGAAGATTCAAAGAGAGTGAGATGCCAGCTCCTTTCATTCAGTCAGTAGCTTCAAACATTTCTGGTATATGAATAACATCATGTTTTTCAATGGCAAAAATCAATGAATATTGTAAATGCACAAACAGTAATTTCTCCGCATTGCAAGGTGCAATTCTGAAATTTTTTGCTTTTTCCTGCTCCTCTTAGCATGATAAAGAAGATTCAAAGAGAGTGAGATGCCAGCTCCTTTCATTCAGTCAGTAGCTTCAAACATTTCTGGACGTTTTTCAATTGCAAAAATCAATGGATATTGTAAATGCACAAACAGTAATTTCTCCGCATTGCAAGGTGCAATTCTGAAATTTTTTGCTTTTTCCTGCTCCTCTTAGCATGATAAAGAAGATTCAAAGAGAGTGAGATGCCAGCTACTTTCATTCAGTCAGTAGCTTCAATCATTTCTGGTATATGAATAACATGATGTTTTTCAATGGCAAAAATCAATGAATATTGTAAATGCACAAACAGTAATTTCTCCGCATTGCAAGGTGCAATTCTGAAATTTTTTGCTTTTTCCTGCTCCTCTTAGCATGATAAAGAAGATTCAAAGAGAGTGAGATGCCAGCTCCTTTCATTCAGTCAGTAGCTTCAATCATTTCTGGTATATGAATAACATGATGTTTTTCAATGGCAAAAATCAATGAATATTGTAAATGCGCAAAGAGTAATTTATCCGCATTGCAAGGTGCAATTCTGAAATTTTTTGCTTTTTCCTGCTCCTCTTAGCATGATAAAGAAGATTCAAAGAGAGTGAGATGCCAGCTCCTTTCATTCAGTCAGTAGCTTCAAACATTTCTGGTATATGAATAACATGATGTTTTTCAATGGCAAAAATCAATGAATATTGTAAATGCACAAACAGTAATTTCTCCGCATTGCAAGGTGCAATTCTGAAATTTTTTGCTTTTTCCTGCTCCTCTTAGCATGATAAAGAAGATTCAAAGAGAGTGAGATGCCAGCTCCTTTCATTCAGTCAGTAGCTTCAATCATTTCTGGTATATGAATAACATGATGTTTTTCAATGGCAAAAATCAATGAATTTTGTAAATGCACAAACAGCAATTTCTCCGCATTGCAAGGTGCAATTCTGAAATTTTTTGCTTTTTCCTGCTCCTCTTAGCATGATAAAGAAGATTCAAAGAGAGTGAGATGCCAGCTCCTTTCATTCAGTCAGTAGCTTCAATCATTTCTGGACGTTTTTCAATGGCAAAAATCAATGAATATTGTAAATGCACAAACAGTAATTTCTCCGCATTGCAAGGTGCAATTCTGAAATTTTTTGCTTTTTCCTGCTCCTCTTAGCATGATAAAGAAGATTCAAAGAGAGTGAGATGCCAGCTCCTTTCATTCAGTCAGTAGCTTCAAACATTTCTGGTATATGAATAACATGATGTTTTTCAATGGCAAAAATCAATGAATATTGTAAATGCACAAACAGTAATTTCTCCGCATTGCAAGGTGCAATTCTGAAATTTTTTGCTTTTTCCTGCTCCTCTTAGCATGATAAAGAAGATTCAAAGAGAGTGAGATGCCAGCTCCTTTCGTTCAGTCAGTAGCTTCAATCATTTCTGGACGTTTTTCAATGGTAAAAATCAATGAATATTGTAAATGCACAAACAGTAATTTCTCCGCATTGCAAGGTGCAATTCTGAAATTTTTTGCTTTTTCCTGCTCCTCTTAGCATGATAAAGAAGATTCAAAGAGAGTGAGATGCCAGCTCCTTTCATTCAGTCAGTAGCTTCAAACATTTCTGGTATATGAATAACATGATGTTTTTCAATGGCAAAAATCAATGAATATTGTAAATGCACAAACAGTAATTTCTCCGCATTGCAAGGTGCAATTCTGAAATTTTTTGCTTTTTCCTGCTCCTCTTAGCATGATAAAGAAGATTCAAAGAGAGTGAGATGCCAGCTCCTTTCATTCAGTCAGTAGCTTCAAACATTTCTGGTATATGAATAACATGATGTTTTTCAATGGCAAAAATCAATGAATATTGTAAATGCACAAACAGTAATTTCTCCGCATTGCAAGGTGCAATTCTGAAATTTTTTGCTTTTTCCTGCTCCTCTTAGAATGATAAAGAAGATTCAAAGAGAGTGAGATGCCAGCTCCTTTCATTCAGTCAGTAGCTTCAATCATTTCTGGACGTTTTTCAATGGCAAAAATCAATGAATATTGTAAATGCACAAACAGTAATTTCTCCGCATTGCAAGGTGCAATTCTGAAATTTTTTGCTTTTTCCTGCTCCTCTTAGCATGATAAAGAGATTCAAAGAGAGTGAGATGCCAGCTCCTTTCATTCAGTCAGTAGCTTCAAACATTTCTGGTATATGAATAACATGATGTTTTTCAATGGTAAAAATCAATGAATATTGTAAATGCACAAACAGTAATTTCTCCGCATTGCAAGGTGCAATTCTGAAATTTTTTGCTTTTTCCTGCTCCTCTTAGCATGATAAAGAAGATTCAAAGAGAGTGAGATGCCAGCTCCTTTCATTCAGTCAGTAGCTTCAATCATTTCTGGTATATGAATAACATGATGTTTTTCAATGGCAAAAATCAATGAATATTGTAAATGCACAAACAGTAATTTATCCGCATTGCAAGGTGCAATTCTGAAATTTTTTGCTTTTTCCTGCTCCTCTTAGCATGATAAAGAAGATTCAAAGAGAGTGAGATGCCAGCTCCTTTCATTCAGTCAGTAGCTTCAAACATTTCTGGTATATGAATAACATGATGTTTTTCAATGGCAAAAATCAATGAATATTGTAAATGCACAAACAGCAATTTCTCCGCATTGCAAGGTGCAATTCTGAAATTTTTTGCTTTTTCCTGCTCCTCTTAGCATGATAAATAAGATTCAAAGAGAGTGAGATGCCAGCTCCTTTCATTCAGTCAGTAGCTTCAATCATTTCTGGAAGTTTTTCAATGGCAAAAATCAATGAATATTGTAAATGCACAAACAGTAATTTCTCCGCATTGCAAGGTGCAATTCTGAAATTTTTTGCTTTTTCCTGCTCCTCTTAGCATGATAAAGAAGATTCAAAAAGAGTGAGATGCCAGCTCCTTTCATTCAGTCAGTAGCTTCAATCATTTCTGGACGTTTTTCAATGGCAAAAATCAATGAATATTGTAAATGCACAAACAGTAATTTCTCCGCATTGCAAGGTGCAATTCTGAAATTTTTTGCTTTTTCCTGCTCCTCTTAGCATGATAAAGAAGATTCAAAGAGAGTGAGATGCCAGCTCCTTTCATTCAGTCAGTAGCTTCAATCATTTCTGGAAGTTTTTCAATGGCAAAAATTAATGAATATTGTAAATGCACAAACAGTAATTTCTCCGCATTGCAAGGTGCAATTCTGAAATTTTTTGCTTTTTCCTGCTCCTCTTAGCATGATAAAGAAGATTCAAAGAGAGTGAGATGCCAGCTCCTTTCATTCAGTCAGTAGCTTCAATCATTTCTGGACGTTTTTCAATGGCAAAAATCAATGAATATTGTAAATGCACAAACAGTAATTTCTCCGCATTGCAAGGTGCAATTCTGAAATTTTTTGCTTTCTCCTGCTCCTCTTAGCATGATAAAGAAGATTCAAAGAGAGTGAGATGCCAGCTCCTTTCATTCAGTCAGTAGCTTCAATCCTTTCTGGACGTTTTTCAATGGCAAACATCAGTGAATATTGTAAATGCACAAACAGTAATTTCTCCGCATTGCAAGGTGCAATTCTGAAATTTTTTGCTTTTTCCTGCTCCTCTTAGCATGATAAAGAAGATTCAAAGAGAGTGAGATGCCAGCTCCTTTCATTCAGTCAGTAGCTTCAAACATTTCTGGTATATGAATAACATGATGTTTTTCAATGGCAAAAATCAATGAATATTGTAAATGCACAAACAGTAATTTCTCCGCATTGCAAGGTGCAATTCTGAAATTTTTTGCTTTTTCCTGCTCCTCTTAGCATGATAAAGAAGATTCAAAGAGAGTGAGATGCCAGCTCCTTTCATTCAGTCAGTAGCTTCAATCATTTCTGGACGTTTTTCAATGGCAAAAATCAATGAATATTGTAAATGCACAAACAGTAATTTCTCCGCATTGCAAGGTGCAATTCTGAAATTTTTTGCTTTTTCCTGCTCCTCTTAGCATGATAAAGAAGATTCAAAGAGAGTGAGATGCCAGCTCCTTTCATTCAGTCAGTAGCTTCAAACATTTCTGGTATATGAATAACATGATGTTTTTCAATGGCAAAAATCAATGAATATTGTAAATGCACAAACAGTAATTTCTCCGCATTGCAAGGTGCAATTCTGAAATTTTTTGCTTTTTCCTGCTCCTCTTAGCATGATAAAGAAGATTCAAAGAGAGTGAGATGCCAGCTCCTTTCATTCAGTCAGTAGCTTCAATCATTTCTGGACGTTTTTCAATGGCAAAAATCAATGAATATTGTAAATGCACAAACAGTAATTTCTCCGCATTGCAAGGTGCAATTCTGAAATTTTTTGCTTTTTCCTGCTCCTCTTAGCATGATAAAGAAGATTCAAAGAGAGTGAGATGCCAGCTCCTTTCATTCAGTCAGTAGCTTCAATCATTTCTGGAAGTTTTTCAATGGCAAAAATCAATGAATATTGTAAATGCACAAACAGTAATTTCTCCGCATTGCAAGGTGCAATTCTGAAATTTTTTGCTTTTTCCTGCTCCTCTTAGCATGATAAAGAAGATTCAAAGAGAGTGAGATGCCAGCTCCTTTCATTCAGTCAGTAGCTTCAATCATTTCTGGACGTTTTTCAATGGCAAAAATCAATGAATATTGTAAATGCACAAACAGTAATTTCTCCGCATTGCAAGGTGCAATTCTGAAATTTTTTGCTTTTTCCTGCTCCTCTTAGCATGATAAAGAAGATTCAAAGAGAGTGAGATGCCAGCTCCTTTCATTCAGTCAGTAGCTTCAATCATTTCTGGAAGTTTTTCAATGGCAAAAATTAATGAATATTGTAAATGCACAAACAGTAATTTCTCCGCATTGCAAGGTGCAATTCTGAAATTTTTTGCTTTTTCCTGCTCCTCTTAGCATGATAAAGAAGATTCAAAGAGAGTGAGATGCCAGCTCCTTTCATTCAGTCAGTAGCTTCAATCATTTCTGGACGTTTTTCAATGGCAAAAATCAATGAATATTGTAAATGCACAAACAGTAATTTCTCCGCATTGCAAGGTGCAATTCTGAAATTTTTTGCTTTTTCCTGCTCCTCTTAGCATGATAAAGAAGATTCAAAGAGAGTGAGATGCCAGCTCCTTTCATTCAGTCAGTAGCTTCAATCATTTCTGGACGTTTTTCAATGGCAAAAATCAGTGAATATTGTAAATGCACAAACAGTAATTTCTCCGCATTGCAAGGTGCAATTCTGAAATTTTTTGCTTTTTCCTGCTCCTCTTAGCATGATAAAGAAGATTCAAAGAGAGTGAGATGCCAGCTCCTTTCATTCAGTCAGTAGCTTCAAACATTTCTGGTATATGAATAACATGATGTTTTTCAATGGCAAAAATCAATGAATATTGTAAATGCACAAACAGTAATTTCTCCGCATTGCAAGGTGCAATTCTGAAATTTTTTGCTTTTTCCTGCTCCTCTTAGCATGATAAAGAAGATTCAAAGAGAGTGAGATGCCAGCTCCTTTCATTCAGTCAGTAGCTTCAATCATTTCTGGACGTTTTTCAATGGCAAAAATCAATGAATATTGTAAATGCACAAACAGTAATTTCTCCGCATTGCAAGGTGCAATTCTGAAATTTTTTGCTTTTTCCTGCTCCTCTTAGCATGATAAAGAAGATTCAAAGAGAGTGAGATGCCAGCTCCTTTCATTCAGTCAGTAGCTTCAATCATTTCTGGAAGTTTTTCAATGGCAAAAATCAATGAATATTGTAAATGCACAAACAGTAATTTCTCCGCATTGCAAGGTGCAATTCTGAAATTTTTTGCTTTTTCCTGCTCCTCTTAGCATGATAAAGAAGATTCAAAGAGAGTGAGATGCCAGCTCCTTTCATTCAGTCAGTAGCTTCAATCATTTCTGGACATTTTTCAATGGCAAAAATCAATGAATATTGTAAATGCACAAACAGTAATTTCTCCGCATTGCAAGGTGCAATTCTGAAATTTTTTGCTTTTTCCTGCTCCTCTTAGCATGATAAAGAAGATTCAAAGAGAGTGAGATGCCAGCTCCTTTCATTCAGTCAGTAGCTTCAATCATTTCTGGAAGTTTTTCAATGGCAAAAATTAATGAATATTGTAAATGCACAAACAGTAATTTCTCCGCATTGCAAGGTGCAATTCTGAAATTTTTTGCTTTTTCCTGCTCCTCTTAGCATGATAAAGAAGATTCAAAGAGAGTGAGATGCCAGCTCCTTTCATTCAGTCAGTAGCTTCAATCATTTCTGGACGTTTTTCAATGGCAAAAATCAATGAATATTGTAAATGCACAAACAGTAATTTCTCCGCATTGCAAGGTGCAATTCTGAAATTTTTTGCTTTCTCCTGCTCCTCTTAGCATGATAAAGAAGATTCAAAGAGAGTGAGATGCCAGCTCCTTTCATTCAGTCAGTAGCTTCAATCATTTCTGGACGTTTTTCAATGGCAAACATCAGTGAATATTGTAAATGCACAAACAGTAATTTCTCCGCATTGCAAGGTGCAATTCTGAAATTTTTTGCTTTTTCCTGCTCCTCTTAGCATGATAAAGAAGATTCAAAGAGAGTGAGATGCCAGCTCCTTTCATTCAGTCAGTAGCTTCAAACATTTCTGGTATATGAATAACATGATGTTTTTCAATGGCAAAAATCAATGAATATTGTAAATGCACAAACAGTAATTTCTCCGCATTGCAAGGTGCAATTCTGAAATTTTTTGCTTTTTCCTGCTCCTCTTAGCATGATAAAGAAGATTCAAAGAGAGTGAGATGCCAGCTCCTTTCATTCAGTCAGTAGCTTCAATCATTTCTGGACGTTTTTCAATGGCAAAAATCAATGAATATTGTAAATGCACAAACAGTAATTTCTCCGCATTGCAAGGTGCAATTCTGAAATTTTTTGCTTTTTCCTGCTCCTCTTAGCATGATAAAGAAGATTCAAAGAGAGTGAGATGCCAGCTCCTTTCATTCAGTCAGTAGCTTCAAACATTTCTGGTATATGAATAACATGATGTTTTTCAATGGCAAAAATCAATGAATATTGTAAATGCACAAACAGTAATTTCTCCGCATTGCAAGGTGCAATTCTGAAATTTTTTGCTTTTTCCTGCTCCTCTTAGCATGATAAAGAAGATTCAAAGAGAGTGAGATGCCAGCTCCTTTCATTCAGTCAGTAGCTTCAATCATTTCTGGACGTTTTTCAATGGCAAAAATCAATGAATATTGTAAATGCACAAACAGTAATTTCTCCGCATTGCAAGGTGCAATTCTGAAATTTTTTGCTTTTTCCTGCTCCTCTTAGCATGATAAAGAAGATTCAAAGAGAGTGAGATGCCAGCTCCTTTCATTCAGTCAGTAGCTTCAATCATTTCTGGAAGTTTTTCAATGGCAAAAATCAATGAATATTGTAAATGCACAAACAGTAATTTCTCCGCATTGCAAGGTGCAATTCTGAAATTTTTTGCTTTTTCCTGCTCCTCTTAGCATGATAAAGAAGATTCAAAGAGAGTGAGATGCCAGCTCCTTTCATTCAGTCAGTAGCTTCAATCATTTCTGGACGTTTTTCAATGGCAAAAATCAATGAATATTGTAAATGCACAAACAGTAATTTCTCCGCATTGCAAGGTGCAATTCTGAAATTTTTTGCTTTTTCCTGCTCCTCTTAGCATGATAAAGAAGATTCAAAGAGAGTGAGATGCCAGCTCCTTTCATTCAGTCAGTAGCTTCAATCATTTCTGGAAGTTTTTCAATGGCAAAAATTAATGAATATTGTAAATGCACAAACAGTAATTTCTCCGCATTGCAAGGTGCAATTCTGAAATTTTTTGCTTTTTCCTGCTCCTCTTAGCATGATAAAGAAGATTCAAAGAGAGTGAGATGCCAGCTCCTTTCATTCAGTCAGTAGCTTCAATCATTTCTGGACGTTTTTCAATGGCAAAAATCAATGAATATTGTAAATGCACAAACAGTAATTTCTCCGCATTGCAAGGTGCAATTCTGAAATTTTTTGCTTTTTCCTGCTCCTCTTAGCATGATAAAGAAGATTCAAAGAGAGTGAGATGCCAGCTCCTTTCATTCAGTCAGTAGCTTCAATCATTTCTGGACGTTTTTCAATGGCAAAAATCAGTGAATATTGTAAATGCACAAACAGTAATTTCTCCGCATTGCAAGGTGCAATTCTGAAATTTTTTGCTTTTTCCTGCTCCTCTTAGCATGATAAAGAAGATTCAAAGAGAGTGAGATGCCAGCTCCTTTCATTCAGTCAGTAGCTTCAAACATTTCTGGTATATGAATAACATGATGTTTTTCAATGGCAAAAATCAATGAATATTGTAAATGCACAAACAGTAATTTCTCCGCATTGCAAGGTGCAATTCTGAAATTTTTTGCTTTTTCCTGCTCCTCTTAGCATGATAAAGAAGATTCAAAGAGAGTGAGATGCCAGCTCCTTTCATTCAGTCAGTAGCTTCAATCATTTCTGGACGTTTTTCAATGGCAAAAATCAATGAATATTGTAAATGCACAAACAGTAATTTCTCCGCATTGCAAGGTGCAATTCTGAAATTTTTTGCTTTTTCCTGCTCCTCTTAGCATGATAAAGAAGATTCAAAGAGAGTGAGATGCCAGCTCCTTTCATTCAGTCAGTAGCTTCAATCATTTCTGGAAGTTTTTCAATGGCAAAAATCAATGAATATTGTAAATGCACAAACAGTAATTTCTCCGCATTGCAAGGTGCAATTCTGAAATTTTTTGCTTTTTCCTGCTCCTCTTAGCATGATAAAGAAGATTCAAAGAGAGTGAGATGCCAGCTCCTTTCATTCAGTCAGTAGCTTCAATCATTTCTGGACATTTTTCAATGGCAAAAATCAATGAATATTGTAAATGCACAAACAGTAATTTCTCCGCATTGCAAGGTGCAATTCTGAAATTTTTTGCTTTTTCCTGCTCCTCTTAGCATGATAAAGAAGATTCAAAGAGAGTGAGATGCCAGCTCCTTTCATTCAGTCAGTAGCTTCAATCATTTCTGGAAGTTTTTCAATGGCAAAAATTAATGAATATTGTAAATGCACAAACAGTAATTTCTCCGCATTGCAAGGTGCAATTCTGAAATTTTTTGCTTTTTCCTGCTCCTCTTAGCATGATAAAGAAGATTCAAAGAGAGTGAGATGCCAGCTCCTTTCATTCAGTCAGTAGCTTCAATCATTTCTGGACGTTTTTCAATGGCAAAAATCAATGAATATTGTAAATGCACAAACAGTAATTTCTCCGCATTGCAAGGTGCAATTCTGAAATTTTTTGCTTTTTCCTGCTCCTCTTAGCATGATAAAGAAGATTCAAAGAGAGTGAGATGCCAGCTCCTTTCATTCAGTCAGTAGCTTCAATCATTTCTGGACGTTTTTCAATGGCAAAAATCAGTGAATATTGTAAATGCACAAACAGTAATTTCTCCGCATTGCAAGGTGCAATTCTGAAATTTTTTGCTTTTTCCTGCTCCTCTTAGCATGATAAAGAAGATTCAAAGAGAGTGAGATGCCAGCTCCTTTCATTCAGTCAGTAGCTTCAAACATTTCTGGTATATGAATAACATGATGTTTTTCAATGGCAAAAATCAATGAATATTGTAAATGCACAAACAGTAATTTCTCCGCATTGCAAGGTGCAATTCTGAAATTTTTTGCTTTTTCCTGCTCCTCTTAGCATGATAAAGAAGATTCAAAGAGAGTGAGATGCCAGCTCCTTTCATTCAGTCAGTAGCTTCAATCATTTCTGGACGTTTTTCAATGGCAAAAATCAATGAATATTGTAAATGCACAAACAGTAATTTCTCCGCATTGCAAGGTGCAATTCTGAAATTTTTTGCTTTTTCCTGCTCCTCTTAGCATGATAAAGAAGATTCAAAGAGAGTGAGATGCCAGCTCCTTTCATTCAGTCAGTAGCTTCAAACATTTCTGGTATATGAATAACATGATGTTTTTCAATGGCAAAAATCAATGAATATTGTAAATGCACAAACAGTAATTTCTCCGCATTGCAAGGTGCAATTCTGAAATTTTTTGCTTTTTCCTGCTCCTCTTAGCATGATAAAGAAGATTCAAAGAGAGTGAGATGCCAGCTCCTTTCATTCAGTCAGTAGCTTCAATCATTTCTGGACGTTTTTCAATGGCAAAAATCAATGAATATTGTAAATGCACAAACAGTAATTTCTCCGCATTGCAAGGTGCAATTCTGAAATTTTTTGCTTTTTCCTGCTCCTCTTAGCATGATAAAGAAGATTCAAAGAGAGTGAGATGCCAGCTCCTTTCATTCAGTCAGTAGCTTCAATCATTTCTGGAAGTTTTTCAATGGCAAAAATCAATGAATATTGTAAATGCACAAACAGTAATTTCTCCGCATTGCAAGGTGCAATTCTGAAATTTTTTGCTTTTTCCTGCTCCTCTTAGCATGATAAAGAAGATTCAAAGAGAGTGAGATGCCAGCTCCTTTCATTCAGTCAGTAGCTTCAATCATTTCTGGACGTTTTTCAATGGCAAAAATCAATGAATATTGTAAATGCACAAACAGTAATTTCTCCGCATTGCAAGGTGCAATTCTGAAATTTTTTGCTTTTTCCTGCTCCTCTTAGCATGATAAAGAAGATTCAAAGAGAGTGAGATGCCAGCTCCTTTCATTCAGTCAGTAGCTTCAAACATTTCTGGTATATGAATAACATGATGTTTTTCAATGGCAAAAATCAATGAATATTGTAAATGCACAAACAATAATTTCTCCGCATTGCAAGGTGCAATTCTGAAATTTTTTGCTTTTTCCTGCTCCTCTTAGCATGATAAAGAAGATTCAAAGAGAGTGAGATGCCAGCTCCTTTCATTCAGTCAGTAGCTTCAATCATTTCTGGACGTTTTTCAATGGCAAAAATCAATGAATATTGTAAATGCACAAACAGTAATTTCTCCGCATTGCAAGGTGCAATTCTGAAATTTTTTGCTTTTTCCTGCTCCTCTTAGCATGATAAAGAAGATTCAAAGAGAGTGAGATGCAGCTCCTTTCATTCAGTCAGTAGCTTCAATCATTTCTGGACGTTTTTCAATGGCAAAAATCAATGAATATTGTAAATGCACAAACAGTAATTTCTCCGCATTGCAAGGTGCAATTCTGAAATTTTTTGCTTTTTCCTGCTCCTCTTAGCATGATAAAGAAGATTCAAAGAGAGTGAGATGCCAGCTCCTTTCATTCAGTCAGTAGCTTCAAACATTTCTGGTATATGAATAACATGATGTTTTTCAATGGCAAAAATCAATGAATATTGTAAATGCACAAACAGTAATTTCTCCGCATTGCAAGGTGCAATTCTGAAATTTTTTGCTTTTTCCTGCTCCTCTTAGCATGATAAAGAAGATTCAAAGAGAGTGAGATGCTAGCTCCTTTCATTCAGTCAGTAGCTTCAATCATTTCTGGACGTTTTTCAATGGCAAAAATCAATGAATATTGTAAATGCACAAACAGTAATTTCTCCACATTGCAAGGTGCAATTCTGAAATTTTTTGCTTTTTCCTGCTCCTCTTAGCATGATAAAGAAGATTCAAAGAGAGTGAGATGCCAGCTGCTTTCATTCAGTCAGTAGCTTCAATCATTTCTGGTATATGAATAACATGATGTTTTTCAATGGCAAAAATCAATGAATATTGTAAATGCACAAACAGTAATTTCTCCGCATTGCAAGGTGAAATTCTGAAATTTTTTGCTTTTTCCTGCTCCTCTTAGCATGATAAACAAGATTCAAAGAGAGTGAGATAACAGCTCCTTTCATTCAGTCAGTAGCTTCAATCATTTCTGGACGTTTTTCAATGGCAAAAATCAATGAATATTGTAAATGCACAAACAGTAATTTCTCCGCATTGCAAGGTGCAATTCTGAAATTTTTTGCTTTTTCCTGCTCCTCTTAGCATGATAAAGAAGATTCAAAGAGAGTGAGATGCCAGCTCCTTTCATTCAGTCAGTAGCTTCAATCATTTCTGGACGTTTTTCAATTGCAAAAATCAATGAATATTGTAAATGCACAAACAGTAATTTCTCCGCATTGCAAGGTGCAATTCTGAAATTTTTTGCTTTATCCTGCTCCTCTTAGCATGATAAAGAAGATTCAAAGAGAGTGAGATGCCAGCTCCTTTCATTCAGTCAGTAGCTTCAATCATTTCTGGAAGTTTTTCAATGGCAAAAATCAATGAATATTGTAAATGCACAAACAGTAATTTCTCCGCATTGCAAGGTGCAATTCTGAAATTTTTTGCTTTTTCCTGCTCCTCTTAGCATGATAAAGAAGATTCAAAGAGAGTGAGATGCCAGCTCCTTTCATTCAGTCAGTAGCTTCAATCATTTCTGGTATATGAATAACATGATGTTTTTCAATGGCAAAAATCAATGAATTTTGTAAATGCACAAACAGTAATTTCTCCGCATTGCAAGGTGCAATTCTGAAATTTTTTGCTTTTTCCTGCTCCTCTTAGCATGATAAAGAAGATTCAAAGAGAGTGAGATGCCAGCTCCTTTCATTCAGTCAGTAGATTCAATCATTTCTGGACGTTTTTCAATGGCAAAAATCAATGAATATTGTAAATGCACAAACACTAATTTCTCCGCATTGCAAGGTGCAATTCTGAAATTTTTTGCTTTTTCCTGCTCCTCTTAGCATGATAAAGAAGATTCAAAGAGAGTGAGATGCCAGCTCCTTTCATTCAGTCAGTAGCTTCAAACATTTCTGGTATATGAATAACATGATGTTTTTCAATGGCAAAAATCAATGAATATTGTAAATGCACAAACAGTAATTTCTCCGCATTGCAAGGTGCAATTCTGAAATTTTTTGCTTTTTCCTGCTCCTCTTAGCATGTTAAAGAAGATTCAAAGAGAGTGAGATGCCAGCTCCTTTCGGTCAGTCAGTAGCTTCAATCATTTCTGGACGTTTTTCAATGGTAAAAATCAATGAATATTGTAAATGCACAAACAGTAATTTCTCCGCATTGCAAGATGCAATTCTGAAATTTTTTGCTTTTTCCTGCTCCTCTTAGCATGATAAAGAAGATTCAAAGAGAGTGAGATGCCAGCTCCTTTCATTCAGTCAGTAGCTTCAAACATTTCTGGTATATGAATAACATGATGTTTTTCAATGGCAAAAATCAATGAATATTGTAAATGCACAAACAGTAATTTCTCCGCATTGCAAGGTGCAATTCTGAAATTTTTTGCTTTTTCCTGCTCCTCTTAGCATGATAAAGAAGATTCAAAGAGAGTGAGATGCCAGCTCCTTTCATTCAGTCAGTAGCTTCAATCATTTCTGGACGTTTTTCAATGGCAAAAATCAATGAATATTGTAAATGCACAAACAGTAATTTCTCCGCATTGCAAGGTGCAATTCTGAAATTTTTTGCTTTTTCCTGCTCCTCTTAGCATGATAAAGAAGATTCAAAGAGAGTGAGATGCCAGCTCCTTTCATTCAGTCAGTAGCTTCAAACATTTCTGGTATATGAATAACATGATGTTTTTCAATGGCAAAAATCAATGAATATTGTAAATGCACAAACAATAATTTCTCTGCATTGCAAGGTGCAATTCTGAAATTTTTTGCTTTTTCCTGCTCCTCTTAGCATGATAAAGAAGATTCAAAGAGAGTGAGATGCCAGCTCCTTTCATTGTCAGTAGCTTCAATCATTTCTGGACGTTTTTCAATGGCAAAAATCAATGAATATTGTAAATGCACAAACAGTAATTTCTCCGCATTGCAAGGTGCAATTCTGAAATTTTTTGCTTTTTCCTGCTCCTCTTAGCATGATAAAGAAGATTCAAAGAGAGTGAGATGCCAGCTCCTTTCATTCAGTCAGTAGCTTCAATCATTTCTGGACGTTTTTCAATGGCAAAAATCAATGAATATTGTAAATGCACAAACAGTAATTTCTCCGCATTGAGAGGTGCAATTCTGAAATTTTTTGCTTTTTCCTGCTCCTCTTAGCATGATAAAGAAGATTCAAAGAGAGTGAGATGCCAGCTCCTTTCATTCAGTCAGTAGCTTCAAACATTTCTGGTATATGAATAACATGATGTTTTTCAATGGCAAAAATCAATGAATATTGTAAATGCACAAACAGTAATTTCTCCGCATTGCAAGGTGCAATTCTGAAATTTTTTGCTTTTTCCTGCTCCTCTTAGCATGATAAAGAAGATTCAAAGAGAGTGAGATGCCAGCTCCTTTCATTCAGTCAGTAGCTTCAATCATTTCTGGACGTTTTTCAATGGCAAAAATCAATGAATATTGTAAATGCACAAACAGTAATTTCTCCGCATTGCAAGGTGCAATTCTGAAATTTTTTGCTTTTTCCTGCTCCTCTTAGCATGATAAAGAAGATTCAAAGAGAGTGAGATGCCAGCTGCTTTCATTCAGTCAGTAGCTTCAAACATTTCTGGTATATGAATAACATGATGTTTTTCAATGGCAAAAATCAATGAATATTGTAAATGCACAAACAGTAATTTCTCCGCATTGCAAGGTGCAATTCTGAAATTTTTTGCTTTTTCCTGCTCCTCTTAGCATGATAAAGAAGATTCAAAGAGAGTGAGATGCCAGCTCCTTTCGTTCAGTCAGTAGCTTCAATCATTTCTGGACGTTTTTCAATGGCAAAAATCAATGAATATTGTAAATGCACAAACAGTAATTTCTCCGCATTGCAAGGTGCAATTCTGAAATTTTTTGCTTTTTCCTGCTCCTCTTAGCATGATAAAGAAGATTCAAAGAGAGTGAGATGCCAGCTCCTTTCATTCAGTCAGTAGCTTCAAACATTTCTGGTATATGAATAACATGATGTTTTTCAATGGCAAAAATCAATGAATATTGTAAATGCACAAACAATAATTTCTCCGCATTGCAAGGTGCAATTCTGAAATTTTTTGCTTTTTCCTGCTCCTCTTAGCATGATAAAGAAGATTCAAAGAGAGTGAGATGCCAGCTCCTTTCATTCAGTCAGTAGCTTCAATCATTTCTGGACGTTTTTCAATGGCAAAAATCAATGAATATTGTAAATGCACAAACAGTAATTTCTCCGCATTGCAAGGTGCAATTCTGAAATTTTTTGCTTTTTCCTGCTCCTCTTAGCATGATAAAGAAGATTCAAAGAGAGTGAGATGCAGCTCCTTTCATTCAGTCAGTAGCTTCAATCATTTCTGGACGTTTTTCAATGGCAAAAATCAATGAATATTGTAAATGCACAAACAGTAATTTCTCCGCATTGCAAGGTGCAATTCTGAAATTTTTTGCTTTTTCCTGCTCCTCTTAGCATGATAAAGAAGATTCAAAGAGAGTGAGATGCCAGCTCCTTTCATTCAGTCAGTAGCTTCAAACATTTCTGGTATATGAATAACATGATGTTTTTCAATGGCAAAAATCAATGAATATTGTAAATGCACAAACAGTAATTTCTCCGCATTGCAAGGTGCAATTCTGAAATTTTTTGCTTTTTCCTGCTCCTCTTAGCATGATAAAGAAGATTCAAAGAGAGTGAGATGCTAGCTCCTTTCATTCAGTCAGTAGCTTCAATCATTTCTGGACGTTTTTCAATGGCAAAAATCAATGAATATTGTAAATGCACAAACAGTAATTTCTCCACATTGCAAGGTGCAATTCTGAAATTTTTTGCTTTTTCCTGCTCCTCTTAGCATGATAAAGAAGATTCAAAGAGAGTGAGATGCCAGCTGCTTTCATTCAGTCAGTAGCTTCAATCATTTCTGGTATATGAATAACATGATGTTTTTCAATGGCAAAAATCAATGAATATTGTAAATGCACAAACAGTAATTTCTCCGCATTGCAAGGTGAAATTCTGAAATTTTTTGCTTTTTCCTGCTCCTCTTAGCATGATAAACAAGATTCAAAGAGAGTGAGATAACAGCTCCTTTCATTCAGTCAGTAGCTTCAATCATTTCTGGACGTTTTTCAATGGCAAAAATCAATGAATATTGTAAATGCACAAACAGTAATTTCTCCGCATTGCAAGGTGCAATTCTGAAATTTTTTGCTTTTTCCTGCTCCTCTTAGCATGATAAAGAAGATTCAAAGAGAGTGAGATGCCAGCTCCTTTCATTCAGTCAGTAGCTTCAATCATTTCTGGACGTTTTTCAATTGCAAAAATCAATGAATATTGTAAATGCACAAACAGTAATTTCTCCGCATTGCAAGGTGCAATTCTGAAATTTTTTGCTTTATCCTGCTCCTCTTAGCATGATAAAGAAGATTCAAAGAGAGTGAGATGCCAGCTCCTTTCATTCAGTCAGTAGCTTCAATCATTTCTGGAAGTTTTTCAATGGCAAAAATCAATGAATATTGTAAATGCACAAACAGTAATTTCTCCGCATTGCAAGGTGCAATTCTGAAATTTTTTGCTTTTTCCTGCTCCTCTTAGCATGATAAAGAAGATTCAAAGAGAGTGAGATGCCAGCTCCTTTCATTCAGTCAGTAGCTTCAATCATTTCTGGTATATGAATAACATGATGTTTTTCAATGGCAAAAATCAATGAATTTTGTAAATGCACAAACAGTAATTTCTCCGCATTGCAAGGTGCAATTCTGAAATTTTTTGCTTTTTCCTGCTCCTCTTAGCATGATAAAGAAGATTCAAAGAGAGTGAGATGCCAGCTCCTTTCATTCAGTCAGTAGATTCAATCATTTCTGGACGTTTTTCAATGGCAAAAATCAATGAATATTGTAAATGCACAAACACTAATTTCTCCGCATTGCAAGGTGCAATTCTGAAATTTTTTGCTTTTTCCTGCTCCTCTTAGCATGATAAAGAAGATTCAAAGAGAGTGAGATGCCAGCTCCTTTCATTCAGTCAGTAGCTTCAAACATTTCTGGTATATGAATAACATGATGTTTTTCAATGGCAAAAATCAATGAATATTGTAAATGCACAAACAGTAATTTCTCCGCATTGCAAGGTGCAATTCTGAAATTTTTTGCTTTTTCCTGCTCCTCTTAGCATGTTAAAGAAGATTCAAAGAGAGTGAGATGCCAGCTCCTTTCGGTCAGTCAGTAGCTTCAATCATTTCTGGACGTTTTTCAATGGTAAAAATCAATGAATATTGTAAATGCACAAACAGTAATTTCTCCGCATTGCAAGATGCAATTCTGAAATTTTTTGCTTTTTCCTGCTCCTCTTAGCATGATAAAGAAGATTCAAAGAGAGTGAGATGCCAGCTCCTTTCATTCAGTCAGTAGCTTCAAACATTTCTGGTATATGAATAACATGATGTTTTTCAATGGCAAAAATCAATGAATATTGTAAATGCACAAACAGTAATTTCTCCGCATTGCAAGGTGCAATTCTGAAATTTTTTGCTTTTTCCTGCTCCTCTTAGCATGATAAAGAAGATTCAAAGAGAGTGAGATGCCAGCTCCTTTCATTCAGTCAGTAGCTTCAATCATTTCTGGACGTTTTTCAATGGCAAAAATCAATGAATATTGTAAATGCACAAACAGTAATTTCTCCGCATTGCAAGGTGCAATTCTGAAATTTTTTGCTTTTTCCTGCTCCTCTTAGCATGATAAAGAAGATTCAAAGAGAGTGAGATGCCAGCTCCTTTCATTCAGTCAGTAGCTTCAAACATTTCTGGTATATGAATAACATGATGTTTTTCAATGGCAAAAATCAATGAATATTGTAAATGCACAAACAATAATTTCTCCGCATTGCAAGGTGCAATTCTGAAATTTTTTGCTTTTTCCTGCTCCTCTTAGCATGATAAAGAAGATTCAAAGAGAGTGAGATGCCAGCTCCTTTCATTGTCAGTAGCTTCAATCATTTCTGGACGTTTTTCAATGGCAAAAATCAATGAATATTGTAAATGCACAAACAGTAATTTCTCCGCATTGCAAGGTGCAATTCTGAAATTTTTTGCTTTTTCCTGCTCCTCTTAGCATGATAAAGAAGATTCAAAGAGAGTGAGATGCCAGCTCCTTTCATTCAGTCAGTAGCTTCAATCATTTCTGGACGTTTTTCAATGGCAAAAATCAATGAATATTGTAAATGCACAAACAGTAATTTCTCCGCATTGAGAGGTGCAATTCTGAAATTTTTTGCTTTTTCCTGCTCCTCTTAGCATGATAAAGAAGATTCAAAGAGAGTGAGATGCCAGCTCCTTTCATTCAGTCAGTAGCTTCAAACATTTCTGGTATATGAATAACATGATGTTTTTCAATGGCAAAAATCAATGAATATTGTAAATGCACAAACAGTAATTTCTCCGCATTGCAAGGTGCAATTCTGAAATTTTTTGCTTTTTCCTGCTCCTCTTAGCATGATAAAGAAGATTCAAAGAGAGTGAGATGCCAGCTCCTTTCATTCAGTCAGTAGCTTCAATCATTTCTGGACGTTTTTCAATGGCAAAAATCAATGAATATTGTAAATGCACAAACAGTAATTTCTCCGCATTGCAAGGTGCAATTCTGAAATTTTTTGCTTTTTCCTGCTCCTCTTAGCATGATAAAGAAGATTCAAAGAGAGTGAGATGCCAGCTGCTTTCATTCAGTCAGTAGCTTCAAACATTTCTGGTATATGAATAACATGATGTTTTTCAATGGCAAAAATCAATGAATATTGTAAATGCACAAACAGTAATTTCTCCGCATTGCAAGGTGCAATTCTGAAATTTTTTGCTTTTTCCTGCTCCTCTTAGCATGATAAAGAAGATTCAAAGAGAGTGAGATGCCAGCTCCTTTCGTTCAGTCAGTAGCTTCAATCATTTCTGGACGTTTTTCAATGGCAAAAATCAATGAATATTGTAAATGCACAAACAGTAATTTCTCCGCATTGCAAGGTGCAATTCTGAAATTTTTTGCTTTTTCCTGCTCCTCTTAGCATGATAAAGAAGATTCAAAGAGAGTGAGATGCCAGCTCCTTTCATTCAGTCAGTAGCTTCAATCATTTCTGGACGTTTTTCAATTGCAAAAATCAATGAATATTGTAAATGCACAAACAGTAATTTCTCCGCATTGCAAGGTGCAATTCTGAAATTTTTTGCTTTTTCCTGCTCCTCTTAGCATGATAAAGAAGATTCAAAGAGAGTGAGATGCCAGCTACTTTCAATCAGTCAGTAGCTTCAATCATTTCTGGTATATGAATAACATGATGTTTTTCAATGGCAAAAATCAATGAATATTGTAAATGCACAAACAGTAATTTCTCCGCATTGCAAGGTGCAATTCTGAAATTTTTTGCTTTATCCTGCTCCTCTTAGCATGATAAAGAAGATTCAAAGAGAGTGAGATGCCAGCTCCTTTCATTCAGTCAGTAGCTTCAATCATTTCTGGAAGTTTTTCAATGGCAAAAATCAATGAATATTGTAAATGCACAAACAGTAATTTCTCCGCATTGCAAGGTGCAATTCTGAAATTTTTTGCTTTTTCCTGCTCCTCTTAGCATGATAAAGAAGATTCAAAGAGAGTGAGATGCCAGCTCCTTTCATTCAGTCAGTAGCTTCAATCATTTCTGGTATATGAATAACATGATGTTTTTCAATGGCAAAAATCAATGAATTTTGTAAATGCACAAACAGTAATTTCTCCGCATTGCAAGGTGCAATTCTGAAATTTTTTGCTTTTTCCTGCTCCTCTTAGCATGATAAAGAAGATTCAAAGAGAGTGAGATGCCAGCTCCTTTCATTCAGTCAGTAGATTCAATCATTTCTGGACGTTTTTCAATGGCAAAAATCAATGAATATTGTAAATGCACAAACACTAATTTCTCCGCATTGCAAGGTGCAATTCTGAAATTTTTTGCTTTTTCCTGCTCCTCTTAGCATGATAAAGAAGATTCAAAGACAGTGAGATGCCAGCTCCTTTCATTCAGTCAGTAGCTTCAAACATTTCTGGTATATGAATAACATGATGTTTTTCAATGGCAAAAATCAATGAATATTGTAAATGCACAAACAGTAATTTCTCCGCATTGCAAGGTGCAATTCTGAAATTTTTTGCTTTTTCCTGCTCCTCTTAGCATGTTAAAGAAGATTCAAAGAGAGTGAGATGCCAGCTCCTTTCGGTCAGTCAGTAGCTTCAATCATTTCTGGACGTTTTTCAATGGTTAAAATCAATGAATATTGTAAATGCACAAACAGTAATTTCTCCGCATTGCAAGGTGCAATTCTGAAATTTTTTGCTTTTTCCTGCTCCTCTTAGCATGATAAAGAAGATTCAAAGAGAGTGAGATGCCAGCTCCTTTCATTCAGTCAGTAGCTTCAAACATTTCTGGTATATGAATAACATGATGTTTTTCAATGGCAAAAATCAATGAATATTGTAAATGCACAAACAGTAATTTCTCCGCATTGCAAGGTGCAATTCTGAAATTTTTTGCTTTTTCCTGCTCCTCTTAGCATGATAAAGAAGATTCAAAGAGAGTGAGATGCCAGCTCCTTTCATTCAGTCAGTAGCTTCAATCATTTCTGGACGTTTTTCAATGGCAAAAATCAATGAATATTGTAAATGCACAAACAGTAATTTCTCCGCATTGCAAGGTGCAATTCTGAAATTTTTTGCTTTTTCCTGCTCCTCTTAGCATGATAAAGAAGATTCAAAGAGAGTGAGATGCCAGCTCCTTTCATTCAGTCAGTAGCTTCAAACATTTCTGGTATATGAATAACATGATGTTTTTCAATGGCAAAAATCAATGAATATTGTAAATGCACAAACAGTAATTTCTCCGCATTGCAAGGTGCAATTCTGAAATTTTTTGCTTTTTCCTGCTCCTCTTAGCATGATAAAGAAGATTCAAAGAGAGTGAGATGCCAGCTCCTTTCATTCAGTCAGTAGCTTCAAAATTTCTGGTATATGAATAACATGATGTTTTTCAATGGCAAAAATCAATGAATATTGTAAATGCACAAACAGTAATTTCTCCGCATTGCAAGGTGCAATTCTGAAATTTTTTGCTTTTTCCTGCTCCTCTTAGCATGATAAAGAAGATTCAAAGAGAGTGAGATGCCAGCTCCTTTCATTCAGTCAGTAGCTTCAAACATTTCTGGTATATGAATAACATGATGTTTTTCAATGGCAAAAATCAATGAATATTGTAAATGCACAAACAGTAATTTCTCCGCATTGCAAGGTGCAATTCTGAAATTTTTTGCTTTTTCCTGCTCCTCTTAGCATGATAAAGAAGATTCAAAGAGAGTGAGATGCCAGCTCCTTTCATTCAGTCAGTAGCTTCAATCATTTCTGGACGTTTTTCAATGGCAAAAATCAATGAATATTGTAAATGCACAAACAGTAATTTCTCCGCATTGCAAGGTGCAATTCTGAAATTTTTTGCTTTTTCCTGCTCCTCTTAGCATGATAAAGAAGATTCAAAGAGAGTGAGATGCCAGCTGCTTTCATTCAGTCAGTAGCTTCAAACATTTCTGGTATATGAATAACATGATGTTTTTCAATGGCAAAAATTTCAGAATTGCACCTTGCAATGTGGAGATATTACTGTTTGTGCATTTACAATATTCATTGATTTTTGCCATTGAAAAACATGTTTTTCATATACCAGAAATGTTTGAAGCTACTGACTGAATGAAAGGAGCTGGCATCTCACTCTCTTTGAATCTTCTCTATCATGCTAGGATTAACAGGAAAAAGCAAAAAATTTCAGAATTGCACCTTGCAATGTGGAGATATTACTGTTTGTGCATTTACAATATTCATTGATTTTTGCCATTGAAAAACGTCCAGAAATGTTTGAAGCTACTGACTGAATGAAAGGAGCTGGCATCTCACTCTCTTTGAATCTTCTTTATCATGCTAGGATTAGCAGGAAAAAGCAAAAAATTTCTGAATTGCACCTTGCAATGTGGAGATATTACTGTTTGTGCATTTACAATATTCATTGATTTTTGCCATTGAAAAACATGTTTTTCATATACCAGAAATGTTTGAAGCTACTGACTGAATGAAAGGAGCTGGCATCTCACTCTCTTTGAATCTTCTTTATCATGCTAGGTTTAGCAGGAAAAAGCAAAAAAATTTCAGAATTGCACCTTGCAATGTGGAGATATTACTGTTTGTGCATTTACAATATTCATTGATTTTTGCCATTGAAAAACATGTTTTTCATATACCAGAAATGTTTGAAGCTACTGACTGAATGAAAGGAGCTGGCATCTCACTCTCTTTGAATCTTCTTTATCATGCTAGGATTAACAGGAAAAAGCAAAAAATTTCAGAATTGCACCTTGCAATGTGGAGATATTACTGTTTGTGCATTTACAATATTCATTGATTTTTCCCATTGAAAAACGTCCAGAAATGTTTGAAGCTACTGACTGAATGAAAGGAGCTGGCATCTCACTCTCTTTGAATCTTCTTTATCATGCTAGGATTAGCAGGAAAAAGCAAAAAATTTCAGAATTGCACCTTGCAATGTGGAGATATTACTGTTTGTGCATTTACAATATTCATTGATTTTTGCCATTGAAAAACATGTTTTTCATATACCAGAAATGTTTGAAGCTACTGACTGAATGAAAGGAGCTGGCATCTCACTCTCTTTGAATCTTCTTTATCATGCTAGGAATAGCAGGAAAAAGCAAAAAATTTCAGAATTGCACCTTACAATGTGGAGATATTACTGTTTGTGCATTTACAATATTCATTGATTTTTGCCATTGAAAAACGTCCAGAAATGTTTGAAGCTACTGACTGAATGAAAGGAGCTGGCATCTCACTCTCTTTGAATCTTCTTTATCATGCTAGGATTAGCAGGAAAAAGCAAAAAATTTCAGAATTGCACCTTGCAATGTGGAGATATTACTGTTTGTGCATTTACAATATTCATTGATTTTTGCCATTGAAAAACATGTTTTTCATATACCAGAAATGTTTGAAGCTACTGACTGAATGAAAGGAGCTGGCATCTCACTCTCTTTGAATCTTCTTTATCATGCTAGGATTAGCAGGAAAAAGCAAAAAATTTCAGAATTGCACCTTGCAATGTGGAGATATTACTGTTTGTGCATTTACAATATTCATTGATTTTTGCCATTGAAAAACGTCCAGAAATGTTTGAAGCTACTGACTGAATGAAAGGAGCTGGCATCTCACTCTCTTTGAATCTTCTTTATCATGCTAGGATTAGCAGGAAAAAGCAAAAAATTTCAGAATTGCACCTTGCAATGTGGAGATATTACTGTTTGTGCATTTACAATATTCATTGATTTTTGCCATTGAAAAACGTTTTTCATATACCAGAAATGTTTGAAGCTACTGACTGAATGAAAGGAGCTGGCATCTCACTCTCTTTGAATCTTCTTTATCATGCTAGGATTAACAGGAAAAAGCAAAAAATTTCAGAATTGCACCTTGCAATGTGGAGATATTACTGTTTGTGCATTTACAATATTCATTGATTTTTGCCATTGAAAAACGTCCAGAAATGTTTGAAGCTACTGACTGAATGAAAGGAGCAGGCATCTCACTCTCTTTGAATCTTCTTTATCATGCTAGGATTAACAGGAAAAAGCTAAAAATTTCAGAATTGCACCTTGCAATGTGGAGATATTACTGTTTGTGCATTTACAATATTCATTGATTTTTGCCATTGAAAAACATGTTTTTCATATGCCAGAAATGTTTGAAGCTACTGACTGATTGAAAGGAGCTGGCATCTCACTCTCTTTGAATCTTCTTTATCATGCTAGGATTAGCAGGAAAAAGCAAAAAATTTCAGAATTGCACCTTGCAATGTGGAGATATTACTGTTTGTGCATTTACAATATTCATTGATTTTTGCCATTGAAAAACATGTTTTTCATATACCAGAAATGTTTGAAGCTACTGACTGAATGAAAGGAGCTGGCATCTCACTCTCTTTGAATCTTCTTTATCATGCTAGGATTAGCAGGAAAAAGCAAAAAATTTCAGAATTGCACCTTGCAATGTGGAGATATTACTGTTTGTGCATTTACAATATTCATTGATTTTTGCCATTGAAAAACATGTTTTTCATATACCAGAAATGTTTGAAGCTACTGACTGAATGAAAGGAGCTGGCATCTCACTCTCTTTGAATCTTCTTTATCATGCTAGGATTAACAGGAAAAAGCAAAAAATTTCAGAATTGCACCTTGCAATGTGGAGATATTACTGTTTGTGCATTTACAATATTCATTGATTTTTGCCATTGAAAAACGTCCAGAAATGTTTGAAGCTACTGACTGAAAGGAGCTGGCATCTCACTCTCTTTGAATCTTCTTTATCATGCTAGGATTAACAGGAAAAAGCTAAAAATTTCAGAATTGCACCTTGCAATGTGGAGATATTACTGTTTGTGCATTTACAATATTCATTGATTTTTGCCATTGAAAAACATGTTTTTCATATACCAGAAATGTTTGAAGCTACTGACTGAATGAAAGGAGCTGGCATCTCACTCTCTTTGAATCTTCTTTATCATGCTAGGATTAGCAGGAAAAAGCAAAAAATTTCAGAATTGCACCTTGCAATGTGGAGATATTACTGTTTGTGCATTTACAATATTCATTGATTTTTACCATTGAAAAACATGTTTTTCATATACCAGAAATGTTTGAAGCTACTGACTGAATGAAAGGAGCTGGCATCTCACTCTCTTTGAATCTTCTTTATCATGCTAGGATTAGCAGGAAAAAGCAAAAAATTTCAGAATTGCACCTTGCAATGTGGAGATATTACTGTTTGTGCATTTACAATATTCATTGATTTTTGCCATTGAAAAACATGTTTTTCATATACCAGAAATGTTTGAAGCTACTGACTGAATGAAAGAAGCTGGCATCTCACTCTCTTTGAATCTTCTTTATCATGCTAGGATTAACAGGAAAAAGCAAAAAATTTCAGAATTGCACCTTGCAATGTGGAGATATTACTGTTTGTGCATTTACAATATTCATTGATTTTTGCCATTGAAAAACGTCCAGAAATGTTTGAAGCTACTGACTGAATGAAAGGAGCTGGCATCTCACTCTCTTTGAATCTTCTTTATCATGCTAGGATTATCAGGAAAAAGCAAAAAATTTCAGAATTGCACCTTGCAATGTGGAGATATTACTGTTTGTGCATTTACAATATTCATTGATTTTTGCCATTGAAAAACATGTTTTTCATATACCAGAAATGTTTGAAGCTACTGACTGAATGAAAGGAGCTGGCATCTCACTCTCTTTGAATCTTCTTTATCATGCTAAGAGGAGCAGGAAAAAGTAAAAAATTTCAGAATTGCACCTTGCAATGCAGAGAAATTACTGTTTGTGCATTTATAATATTAAATGATTTTTGCCATTGAAAAACGTCCAGAAATGATTGAAGCTACTGACTGAACGAAAGGAGCTGGCATCTCACTCTCTTTGAATCTTCTTTATCATGCTAAGAGGAGCAGGAAAAAGCAAAAAATTTCAGAATTGCACCTTGCAATGCGGACAAATTACTGTTTGTGCATTTACAATATTCATTGATTTTTGCCATTGAAAAACATCATGTTATTCATATACCAGAAATGTTTGAAGCTACTGACTGAATGAAAGGAGCTGGCATCTCACTCTCTTTGAATCTTCTTTATCATGCTAAGAGGAGCAGGAAAAAGCAAAAAATTTCAGAATTGCACCTTGCAATGCGGAGAAATTACTGTTTGTGCATTTACAATATTCATTGATTTTTGCCATTGAAAAACGTCCAGAAATGATTGAAGCTACTGACTGAATGAAAGGAGCTGGCATCTCACTCTCTTTGAATCTTCTTTATCATGCTAAGAGGAGCAGGAAAAAGCAAAAAATTTCAGAATTGCACCTTGCAATGCGGAGAAATTACTGTTTGTGCATTTACAATATTCATTGATTTTTGCCATTGAAAAACGTCCAGAAATGATTGAAGCTACTGACTGAATGAAAGGAGCTGGCATCTCACTCTCTTTGAATCTTGTTTATCATGCTAAGAGGAGCAGGAAAAAGCAAAAAATTTCAGAATTGCACCTTGCAATGCGGAGAAATTACTGTTTGTGCATTTACAATATTCATTGATTTTTGCCATTGAAAAACGTCCAGAAATGATTGAAGCTACTGACTGAATGAAAGGAGCTGGCATCTCACTCTCTTTGAATCTTCTTTATCATGCTAAGAGGAGCAGGAAAAAGCAAAAAATTTCAGAATTGCACCTTGCAATGCGGAGAAATTACTGTTTGTGCATTTACAATATTCATTGATTTTTGCCATTGAAAAACATCATGTTATTCATATACCAGAAATGATTGAAGCTACTGACTGAATGAAAGGAGCTGGCATCTCACTCTCTTTGAATCTTCTTTATCATGCTAAGAGGAGCAGGAAAAAGTAAAAAATTTCAGAATTGCACCTTGCAATGCGGAGAAATTACTGTTTGTGCATTTATAATATTCAATGATTTTTGCCATTGAAAAACGTCCAGAAATGATTGAAGCTACTGACTGAACGAAAGGAGCTGGCATCTCACTCTCTTTGAATCTTCTTTATCATGCTAAGAGGAGCAGGAAAAAGCAAAAAATTTCAGAATTGCACCTTGCAATGCGGAGAAATTACTGTTTGTGCATTTACAATATTCATTGATTTTTGCCATTGAAAAACATCATGTTATTCATATACCAGAAATGTTTGAAGCTACTGACTGAATGAAAGGAGCTGGCATCTCACTCTCTTTGAATCTTCTTTATCATGCTAAGAGGAGCAGGAAAAAGCAAAAAATTTCAGAATTGCACCTTGCAATGCGGAGAAATTACTGTTTGTGAATTTACAATATTCATTGATTTTTGCCATTGAAAAACGTCCAGAAATGATTGAAGCTACTGACTGAATGAAAGGAGCTGGCATCTCACTCTCTTTGAATCTTCTTTATCATGCTAAGAGGAGCAGGAAAAAGCAAAAAATTTCAGAATTGCACCTTGCAATGTGGAGATATTACTGTTTGTGCATTTACAATATTCATTGATTTTTACCATTGAAAAACATGTTTTTCATATACCAGAAATGTTTGAAGCTACTGACTGAATGAAAGGAGCTGGCATCTCACTCTCTTTGAATCTTCTTTATCATGCTAGGATTAGCAGGAAAAAGCAAAAAATTTCAGAATTGCACCTTGCAATGTGGAGATATTACTGTTTGTGCATTTACAATATTCATTGATTTTTGCCATTGAAAAACATGTTTTTCATATACCAGAAATGTTTGAAGCTACTGACTGAATGAAAGAAGCTGGCATCTCACTCTCTTTGAATCTTCTTTATCATGCTAGGATTAACAGGAAAAAGCAAAAAATTTCAGAATTGCACCTTGCAATGTGGAGATATTACTGTTTGTGCATTTACAATATTCATTGATTTTTGCCATTGAAAAACGTCCAGAAATGTTTGAAGCTACTGACTGAATGAAAGGAGCTGGCATCTCACTCTCTTTGAATCTTCTTTATCATGCTAGGATTATCAGGAAAAAGCCAAAAATTTCAGAATTGCACCTTGCAATGTGGAGATATTACTGTTTGTGCATTTACAATATTCATTGATTTTTGCCATTGAAAAACATGTTTTTCATATACCAGAAATGTTTGAAGCTACTGACTGAATGAAAGGAGCTGGCATCTCACTCTCTTTGAATCTTCTTTATCATGCTAAGAGGAGCAGGAAAAAGTAAAAAATTTCAGAATTGCACCTTGCAATGCGGAGAAATTACTGTTTGTGCATTTATAATATTAAATGATTTTTGCCATTGAAAAACGTCCAGAAATGATTGAAGCTACTGACTGAACGAAAGGAGCTGGCATCTCACTCTCTTTGAATCTTCTTTATCATGCTAAGAGGAGCAGGAAAAAGCAAAAAATTTCAGAATTGCACCTTGCAATGCGGACAAATTACTGTTTGTGCATTTACAATATTCATTGATTTTTGCCATTGAAAAACATCATGTTATTCATATACCAGAAATGTTTGAAGCTACTGACTGAATGAAAGGAGCTGGCATCTCACTCTCTTTGAATCTTCTTTATCATGCTAAGAGGAGCAGGAAAAAGCAAAAAATTTCAGAATTGCACCTTGCAATGCGGAGAAATTACTGTTTGTGCATTTACAATATTCATTGATTTTTGCCATTGAAAAACGTCCAGAAATGATTGAAGCTACTGACTGAATGAAAGGAGCTGGCATCTCACTCTCTTTGAATCTTCTTTATCATGCTAAGAGGAGCAGGAAAAAGCAAAAAATTTCAGAATTGCACCTTGCAATGCGGAGAAATTACTGTTTGTGCATTTACAATATTCATTGATTTTTGCCATTGAAAAACGTCCAGAAATGATTGAAGCTACTGACTGAATGAAAGGAGCTGGCATCTCACTCTCTTTGAATCTTGTTTATCATGCTAAGAGGAGCAGGAAAAAGCAAAAAATTTCAGAATTGCACCTTGCAATGCGGAGAAATTACTGTTTGTGCATTTACAATATTCATTGATTTTTGCCATTGAAAAACGTCCAGAAA